>NW_026623456.1:1202012-1242671 GCF_030028575.1 Malurus melanocephalus
CCTGCCCCGCCAGGCCCAGCCCGGAGCTGCCCGGCCCGGTCCAGTCCGGCCCGGCCGCACTCACCGCCGCGGGGAGAGGTCCCGGCCCGCACACTTCGCCTCCCCCCGCCCTTCCCTCTCCCCGCGCCGCGCGCTCTGATTGCGTCATCGCGCCGCGCCGCGTGCCCCGCCCCCGGGTGCCGGGCGGTTGCCGGGCAACGAGGCCTGGGCGGCCCCCACAGCGCCCCCCAGCGGCCCCCGCGGGACCCGCGGAGCCTGAGGGGCTGGGGAAGGGTCCGGGGCKCCGGGAGCGGCTGAGGGAGCTGGGAATGGGCTCAGCCTGGAGAAAAGGAGGCTCAGGGGGGAYCTTGTGGCTCTGCAYAACTCCCTGACAGGAGGGGGAAGCRGGGGTGYCGGGCTCTGCTCCCASGGAACAGGGACAGGATGAGAAGAAATGGCCACAAGTTGTGCCAGGAGAGGCTCAGGTTGGATGTTGGGGAAAATTTCTTACCTGAAGGGGTGGTCAGGCTCTGGCACAGGCTGTCCAGGGCAGTGGTGGAGTCACCATTTCTAGAAGTGTTCAAAAAAAACCAATGGATGTGGCACTTGGGAACAGGGGCAGAGGGTGAACAAGGCAATACTGGGGGAATGGTTGGATTCAATAATCTTGGAGGGCTTTTTCGACCATAAGGGTTCTGTGTTTCCATGATTGTCGGTTCCCTGCGACAGAACCCCCAGAGCCCCCAGAGAGCGCCGGGCACGGTCTGTGAGCTGCCTCCTCTCCCCTGGTAGGGCTCCTGCTGARTGAACCTCTGGAGCTGGCTCTGCCAGGGCTAAGGGAGCAAAGCGCGGAGCCAGGCACCAGGAGACTGCTTTAGACCCCCAGGATTTTTAAATGAATGCTATTTTTGAGGTCTTCCCACACACACAGCTCAACATCTCCGGCAGATCGCCTCCAGCTGACAGCCCTGAGCCGCCTCCGCTCCCCTCTGCCCTCGAGCTCGCTTCCATCCTGCCTGGGGATGAATTTTAAAACCTGAATCCATACATACAGTCAGGTATAGAGTCATTGTCAGCAGCCTGACAGCTAAATGTAGAAGAGATTATGACTTAAGAAATCTGCACGTGGAGGTTGAGATGTTATCCTGGCTTGAAGGCTGTTCATTAATTCATACACTTCCTCCTCAGGAACCAGGGTCAGTCTGTTCGGAGGCTGTACATGGCATGAGAGTTCGGATGATTTGTTTGACCTCAGCCATGCTAAGCAAGAAAAAGATCCAGCAGCTGGAGATGAGAATTCAGTGTTCAGCAAGGAGGGCAGTTCACCACTGCCTTCAGAGCTGACAGATGCTCTGCCACGGGGGGTTTTAAGTCAGCASCGCCTCGTTCTCTAGACCCAACTCAAGCAGAAATTATTGTGCTGGAGGCGGGTACCAGTATGTGTGTCAGACTGCATCAGCATCTGGTCCTCTGGGAGCTTGAAATCAGGAGGGATGTGTGACCAGAGTGTCAAAGCAGACTCTCAGTGCATGAGAGATAGAGCCTGGAGGGACAGAGGAAAGAGTCAGCATATGCCTGCCCAGTGCTGTCCTCCCTGTGCTCCTCATTTCCCAGCAGACATGCTCAGACAGCCTTTGTATCCGCCTGTTGCTGATTTCCCAAGGCTACAGATGAGATCCCTGTGAGTATCAAAGGCCTGCGTGGAACAATCWGTGGCTCTCCCACCACCTGCATGGGCACAGCCTCACCTCGAGTCCGGGATGCTGTTTTGGTCACCTCAGGATAAGTAGGATCTGAAGGTATTGGAGGGACACGGGAGTAGGGAAGGGTCTGTAGGAGCTGTACAAGGATCAGCTGCGGGCACCTTGGTCTGTTCAGCCTGAAGGAGCCTGAGCTCAGACCCCATTGGGGGCTGCAGCTCCTCACAAAGGGCAGCTCTCATCTCTGCTCCCTGTGACGGTGACAGGACCAGGGAAAGGCTGGRGCTGTGTCAGGCTGGATCTCAGGGAAAGGTTCTTCCCTAGAGGGTGCTGGGCACTGCCCAGGCTCCCCAGGGAATGGGCACAGCCCCGAGGCTGCCAGAGCTCCAGGAGTGCTTGGACAATGCTCTCAGGGATATCCAGGGTGGGATCATTGGGGTGTCTGTGCAGGGCTGAGGGTTGGACTTAATGATCCTTGTGGGTCCCTTCCATCTCAGGCTTTCTATTTATAATTCTATGATTTTTTCAAGGGAAAAAAAACCTGGGGAAAATTAAGCCAGCCACAGTAAAAATTACATATTGAAATTAAACTTTRTATCTCAAAGGATGAAAAGCACAACGCAATTTGCTGTATGTTTGTGAATTAGGTACATGTTCTTATTTGAATGGTGACATATGTTGCATTGCTCTCTACATTAATGTTCTTCATATGCTTTTTRTCCTTCTAAGTAAGTATTTTTAAAATAGGAAAAAAGGAATTAAAATAGAGAAATTAAAACTATCAAATTTGTGTAAATAAGAGCAAGGTGCATCATAGGGCTCAGAAACAATGTACAAATAAATTCATTGCAGCAATGTTCTTTCTGAATAAGCAAATATTCAGAATAGCAATTATTTCAGAATAAGTAAATAAGAAAAGCAGGGGCTTGGAAAACGAACATGTCATCCAATGTGTGGGAATGTTTGAATCCCATAGAGGTGATGCTGTCTAGAGCACTCTGTACAAACACACCGTGCTCTAGAAATCTTTGAATGTACCTGGACAAGACCCYGAGCAAYCTGATATGATGCTGATKTTGGCTCTGCCCTGAGTGGGGTGGAAGCAGTTCTCTTAGCCTCTGATTTAAGTTGTGCATTGGGCCTGTGTTAATGTCCACATWGCCAAGTTCCTTGACTTGTCTTGCTAGGACTTTTCTGGTCCTTGGAGTGTCCTCTGGGACTGCCTAAAAAGGTCCCAGCTGTTATGGTGCAGGGGAGAAACTTGGGAGAGCTTTATCCATAGCYTCCTTCTGGCTTTCTGCCTCAAACTGGATTGGACTTAGAGAYCTTCTGCTGCTGGAACAGGGCCAGCCCAGTGAGTGGAGGAGCCACCTGTGCTGTGGCATGTTTGAAGAGGCAGTTGGGATGTGTGGAATGACTTTTGAGGTCTGCGTTCCATGATTTTGGGGTAGATGGTGCTGAATCTCACCTGCAGCAGAGCTGGTCAGGCTAGCTCTTGTGCCCCCAGGACTTCCTGCAGAACGGCCTGACCCAAACATGGCTCTCCTGGTGACTCAGGTGTTCTCCCAGCCCTGTGCTGGGACATCAGGGACGCAGTTCCCAGCAGCTGTTCTGGCTTGGCTCTCAGTGTGTCCTGGCCCAGTGTGCCTGCACAAGCCAGGCTGGGGAAGATGCTGTCACACTGCCAAGCAAACCTGGTGTTCTGCAAATCTGGGTGAATACAGAGTTTGCGTCTGCAGGTCCTGTAGGTTAAGAACACTGAGATGAGATCCYCAGGAAGCCAAGCTGCTCCAGCTGTACTGCAGCCCTTCTTCTCCCAGAAGTACTCACTTCTTATTAGAAAGGCAGGCCAAACCCTTTCACTTGGGAGCAGCAGTGCATAGCCCAGATCCTCAGTTTGAGATGTTTTGCATTTACTGTTTGTGTGGATTATGGTTGGAATCCCTCTTGTCCCTCCCTTGCTGTCTGTAGCTCACAGGGATAATAGTCCTCAGAGCTGTCACTGCCCAGCAGAGTAATCTAGGAAAGGCTGCACTTCCACTTCTGCATGCTTGGGAAAGGTGGTTGATATGGCTTGGATGAGCATAAGTCTGTTATAGGGAGGAACAAGGATTTCAGGGAATAGATGGATACATTTTGGAAGAACTGAGGGTGCATCCAAGCCAGAGAGGGCAGAGCCAGGCCAGCCCTGTTTGCCTTCAGGAACTCACAGTGTGACTCAGGCTGATGTGCAAGGAGTAGAGATGCGTGAGAATCTGGAGACACAACCCAAATGTGCCCATGAGATARCAGGAAGAGCTTTAGCCTGAGGACAGGTAGGACCATTACAAACAATTCTGATTGATGAAAAGAAAGTGTTTTATTTTAAATTCTTTTGTTATAAAAAGCTTTTTGCAGGCTCGTGTACTTCTAGACACAAAACGGATGTGTTTTATTGTTCATTCTCAGAGAAACTGTTTTATGTTGAAGTTTCTGTTCTTAGAAGTTTCCTTTATTCCCAAGACTCTCATCCTTTTGGTCCCACGCTTGGTGCATTCTCCATGCTTGCAGGGCACACAAAATTGTCATGCTGTGGGAGAAAGGATGGTTTGGGGAAAGCAGAGGAAGAAATGTTGGAACTGGCTCGACTGGGTTGACTGTCAGTCACCTCAAAACTAACAAAAGCCACCACTGGATTTGGGAATATTCTCTAGAGAACRTTCATCCTCTAGAGGATAATCTTTTATCAGCCAGAGGCACTCAAAAGGCTACTGCCAAATGCCTCCTGCCTTCAACTCCTGCATAGGGCTGCTCATCTGAGGAGCCTGAGTCTGTTCTCAATTCCTGTGCTGCAGTTTCTAGGAGCAAAATTCAGTTACTGCATTTCAGTTCCTGTTGCAAGCCCTAGGTTAAGCAATGTCTTTATTTTCTTACGGTCCAGCTACCCAATGGATGTTTTCAGCTGAAAGGAAGCAATAGGTGATTTCTTATAGCAGAGAAACTGATATTCCTGGAAAAACAGGCCAGTGTTTGTGCACCCAGGCTCTTCTTCAAGTATGAGTGGYAGCAGGGAGCTCCAGATTCTTCTTCAGCAGTGGTTTACCAGCTTGGGATGGGCAAGACTATTGTGGCTGTGGTCATGGAAGAAGCCAGACTCTTTGATTCTCCACTTCTTACATGGTGGTTTTCAATCTGGCTGCACTGGGGAGCAAGCCAACTGGATCCCTGCGTGAGAAACTGGTGCTCACTGTCAGGGGAGTGGYGAAAGAAGGAACCAGACTGGGCTGGTGATCCATTTGGAATTGTTGCAATCATGGATGGAAATATTCATGACAGATTCAGTTTGTTCCCCCATAAACTGTGAGGTAGTGTCATCTTCAGCTGATCTACCCTTCCCTGAAGTCAGAACGTCTAATTATCTCCACTTTGCTCTTCATGGCTTACAGTGGGTCCAGTGAATGTGACATAAAAGGGAAAACTCACAAATCCAGCATCACTCAGACAGTTTAAATCACATTTCTGATCCTTCCCCAAGACACCATTACATAACCATTATGTAAACTGTCTCCAAAAAATCTAAGAAATGCCTCTTGTAAAAATACCCCACCTCCATCATGGAGCTATTGTGAAAACACATTGAGGAGACCAAAAATACTGCCAAGGAGCTATCAAGAGTAAGCCCAAATTCCCACAGAGGAGCCATTGTAAATAGAACCATAAAAAATTGAGGGATCATTGTACAAATCCCTTCAAAAGGCCCCCACSAGAATACTTCCAAATATCACACAAAAGATTTTTAATACTGGATGCTTTGTGGGATTTTTTGGTTGTTTTTTTTTTTTATGGTCCTTTTAATGAGGTGTTTATTGCTATGCTTTGACATTACAGATCACTTCCAAAATGGCTTCTATGTGGTGTTATTGGGGCAATTTTAGAATCACCAAGATGTTCACAGTAAATCCATATGGTTTTTGACTCTAGGGCAGCTTTACAATTGCCTTGATGATTTTCACAATTGTTTCATCAGTGGTGCCCTGAGGACATTTTCTAAATGTCCGTTCTATGGGATTTCTGAGTCTTTTGATATATTGCTTTACTGGGACCTTAGATCTATGTATTTTCATAACTGCCTTTGGCTGTGGTTTCTGCTGCGCTGTGCCTGTAATTCAGAATTTTTTCCAGCTTTCAGAGGAGTCACAGAATTGTTGGTTCCTGAGCCGAGACTTTGGATAATTTTTCTAATTGTTACTAGTTYTGTCCTTTAGGTGAGGGCTTCGAGTCAATTTAAAATTACTTTGGGATATGAGGRTTCTGGAATTGGGGGATATTTTCAGGAATACTGTAAGGGATGTCTGTGGCTGTACCGGGCGGAGCTGCAGCAGTGGCCGAGCACCGCGCGGGGGCAGGGGAGCTCCGAGCCCGGCAGCGCTGGGAGAGCTCCATGAATCGTGTGCGTGTGTGTGACAGTAGCTGGAACGACCCAGCGCTGGGAGAGCTCCATGAATCGTGTGCGTGTGTGTGACAGTAGCTGGAACGACCCCTGGGATTTCTTCTGACACTCCCAAGCAGGGCATAATGGTCCCTCTAAGCTTATCAGGGCAACTTTTAAGTATTACAGAACCACGGAATGCTTTCAGTTGAGACAGACCACCTTAAAGCTCATCTTGTTCCACCCCCTGCCATGGGGGGATGCCTTCCACTAGAACAGTGTTCCAAACCCCGTCCAACCTGGCCTTGGACACTTCCAGGGATCCAGGGGCAGCYGCAGCGTCTCTGSCCACCCTGTGCCAGGGCCTCAGCACCCYCACAGGGAACAATTCCTTCCCAATATCCCATCTAACCCTGCCCTCCTRCAGTGAAAAACCATTCCCCCATGTCTTTCTACACCAGATCCTTGTCCAAAGTCACTCTCCAGCTCTCTTTGAGTCCCTTTAGGCACTGGAAGAGCCTCTAAGAAGAGCTTTCTTTTCTCCAGGCTGAAACCCCGCAGCTCTCCCAGCCTGTCTTCAGAGCAGAGGGGCTGCAGCCCTTGGAGCAGCTCCATGGCCTCCTCTGGACTCTCTCCAGCAGCTCCATGTCCTTCCTGTACTGAGCCCCTCAGAGCTGGAAGCAGCACTGTAGGTAGGGTGTCACCTGAGTGGAGCAAAGGGGAAGAATCCCCTAATTTGCTGCCCACCCCTCATTTGCTGCCCACATCTCTTTTGAGGCAGCCCAGGACATGGAGGGGTTTCTGGGCTCAAACATGAGAATTGCCATGTTGTGTCCAGGTTACTCAGCACTTCATCCATCTGGACCTGCAGTGTCCAAGGCAGTGTCACTATTTTGACATGGGAGCAGGTATAGCCCACCAGCAATCCCGCCCTCTTGGTGGGGTGGCTGTGAAAGGATGTCCTTTCTGCTGTAGGGCAGGTGTGCTGTGAGGGTCCTGTGGCCTTGATCTCTTTCCTGAGGCTGAATTCCCAGACATCAGCACTGGAAGGGAGGGGTGCTACCCCAGCAGCACCAAGCAGTGCTGGTGGGTGTGGGATTGGGGAATTGGTCCCGTCCCTAGGGCTTGGCTGTGTGTCACTCCCTGCAGAGTCTACCTGCTGGCTGCCAKAGCAGGCACTGGAGCTGCTGCCACTGGGACCAGTTTCTTTTCACCTTCTGCTAGACACTGAACCCTTTTTTTTGGTTTCATAACCTGTTTTACCTAACTTTGCTCCCAATGGCCATGTGGTACCTTAGGGACATTTACTCATCTCTTGTGACTGGGCACCGAGTGGGGAGCATGTCCCTGATGGCTTGTGAGGAAGTGACCATGGGACCCAACATGTCTCTGCCCTTTGCCTTCACCTTTTTGGAATGGCTTTTCATCCAAATCGAGACCTTCTTTTTGACACACAGCCTTCTGTGTACSTGTGTACCAAGACTCCTTGCAAACCTTATTTTAAGGTCTCTTCCAACCCAAACCATGCTATGATTCTATGATTTTCTCTCTTCCCTTTCCYATATACTGACTGTTAAAGACAAGTCTGTGTCTCTTCCCTACACTACCATGACCTATGTGACCTGTACTCTTTCCCCTCCATGCCCATTGCTGGTAGGAGGGCCAGATTCAGGAGTCCACGAGATCACATGAGACAAGTAATGCAAAGAGAAGGATGACAGTGTACCTAAAAGGCTAAAATGAGAGGACCAGACTGGGGGTAATGCACAAGAACATTCCCATCTTGCTGGACACTCCTAGGAGGGGTCTGGTGTATCCTGCCCAGATAGGAAGACACACAGAAAATAATTATATAATTATTTAAAAATGAAGGAAAATTAGATCCTGCAGTTCAGAGGAGCTTTTTGGCCCTACTTCCCCTACAACTGAGTTTTATTCTTCTGGTGTTGGGATTAGCCAACATGATGAAGGCCCTGGTGCAATTGATGCAGAAGGCTCATGATTTTGTGAGGTTTCAGAGAATAATTTCATAGGTTGGAAGATGCAGGGGAAAAAGCAGAAAGAGCCTCACCATCAGGTCTAATGGTGATTTCATTTGTGATGGAAGTGCTGGGCAGGTCAGCCAGGGGAGGTGATGGACCTGTGAGTTAGGCATTAGGCAGAGCTTGTTGGGATGTGATGGTTGAGGKCAGCTTTGGCTGCTGGACTCACAGCCTGGTAGATTTGAGAGAAGTGGGAAAGGCAAGCAGCAGAATAACAATTCTGACACCAGGAAATCAGACTTTGGTGTATTTAGGGCAGAGGGCAAAGCCTCCCAAAAAAAGCTGCTCAATCTTCAGGGATGACCTCCCCAAAGAGCAGAAAGGCCCAGACTGCCCTGCAGGCAGATAAGCCAGCATGGCAGGAGGCCAATGTGATTGAACAGGGAACTCATGGCTAAACTAAAATAAAGAAAAAGAACCACATTAAGTGCACGGAAAGTGAAAGCCACGATGGAATCCCTTGGAGGAACACGGAGACRTTGCTTGAGTGTGCAGGGGTGGAGGTTCCATTGCAGGGTTGGAGTTAGGAAATGTCCCACTGCAGAATGGGCATGAAAAATGCTCCAGGCTTCCATAGCATGGCCTCCCTGGTCTCCATGCCTAGACAGAGCTCAGGAGAGAAAGGTACGTTAGAGGAAGAGAGAATTATAGATCATGTAAGGAAACTGGACACAGACAACCTTGTGAGACCATACAGGCTGTACTGAGCGTCCTGAGGGAGCTGGCTGATGTCTTTGCAGGGTCATTCTGCAGCACCTTTGAAAACTCTTGGCAGCTGGAGAAGGATCCTGGTGACTGCCATGAAGAAGGCCAGTGTCATACCCATCTTCAAGAAGGACAAAAAGAAGGTTCAGAAATGACAGAAGGTTCATTCAGCCTCACCTCAGTCCCTGGGAAAATTCTGTAGCAAATAGATTCTCCTTGAAATCACGTCCAAGGATGTGAGGACACTCAGAGGACAGGAAGGGAACTGGGAACAGTCTGTGTGGCTTTACTAAAGGTGAGCCTTTCTGGTTGCCTGTGGGGATGGAGGGTCAGTAGGTGCTGCTTCTCCTGGCCCTGGCAGGATTCCTGACACAGTTTCCTGTGTGATGTTGCTGCAGTGAAGGTTATCCCCACACTGGGCTATGTCTGTACCAATGCAGCAGGTGTGAGGGAGGTGTTTTTGTCCCTGTGTGGTACTTAGGAGGTCACCTCTGACATGCTGTGTCCATCCTGGGCTTCCCCATGGACATGGACTGTAGAGTCAACTCACGTGGCTGGGATTGAAGCCCACGAAAATGAGGAGAGGCTGAGAGAACTGATTTTAGCTGGAGAAGGGAGGGCAAAGGGACATCTTGCTGTCTGCAGCTGCCTCATGTGTGGCCATGACAGAGGCGAACATTGGAAAGGCAAGAAGCAATTTCAGCAAGGGAAGTTCTGCTGCAGAAGTTTTCCTGTTTGAGTGGTATAATTCTTGGACAGGTGGGAAGCTGGGAGGATCCTTATTCTTGATGGGTTCAGAACTTCCCAGGAGTTCTTCCCGGAGAAGGTGCTGAGCAGCCTGTTCTGGTCTTGGGGTTAGTCCAGCTTTGAGGAGGGGATTAGCCTGGAGTCTTCCAGAGGGCTGGTCTGACCAAAATTGTTTTAGGTTTCTTTTATCTCTCAGCATGAAAGGCTGTATTTGAGTTTAATCTAAACATCCTAGTGAGGACCATAAAAGCTCCAGCATATAGGTTTTGCATGTTTTATTATATTCTAYTATATGATATGGGATTTTTAAATGATTAATTTTTCTCTGTGCAGAAGCTCTCCAAGATCCTGTGGACAGGTTGATTGCTGTTATAACACACCTGGGGTAGTCTAAATTATTTCAAAATCATAAATTGCCATTAAGAAATTTTCTGTCTGGTGCTGTTGTGTTTACTAACATGTTTTGCTTACAGGCTTYCTTTTCACAGGGATAGTGCTCCAAAATCCCTGTGTAGTTCATCCGAGTGAGGTGAAACTACCTTTAGCTGTGTTTTGCAACCATGAATGCTTTACAATGTTGTTTCTAAACCAGTCTGTGTTTTAGTGTCAGATAACAATGTCCAGGGCATATGGAACTAGGTCAGTTCACATTTTATTTGTTCATTAACAAAAAGGCCTGGATGGAAGTGAAATAAAACTGAAAAGGCAAATGTTCCTCTGCCTAGAAACTGTTAAAAAAGCTAGTGCTTTGAGAATCTTGATATCTGAGAAATTTGTGTAAAGACTTCTCTGTTGCTATCGGATTCTGGACACCCTAAAATGCTAATGTCCACCTTGTATAGGTTTCATTAGGACAGCCATAAGGGTTTTTCTTTTGTCTGTAGCATTGCAATGGCAAATGTTGCTGAGCTTTGAGTGATGGGGTTGTTGGGGTGGAAAATGGGTCGGAGGCCTTTTATGCAGGAAAGATTGCTGCCATCATGTACTTCAAAGTTTTATGGGGTTATAGGCAATAAAAGTAATAATTCCTCGATAAGCAATACCTCCTGTCTCTGAAGTTCTGGTAAATAAGAGATCACATTGAATAGGAAAAATGATCTCACCAAAAAATAGAATTCCCCAATATAATGGATTGTCAGAAATGTAATGGAGTTTCTTTTCTTTCTTTCTTTTTTTTTTTTTTTTTTTTTTTTTTTTTTTTTTTTTTTTTAAACTCCTCAAGGTGCATCCCATGGAGGTGTGCATCCAGAGGCCCCACAGAGCTTTGCCAGAAGGTTGAACATGGCTGTCCTTGATGGCTGTCTTGCTTGTGAGGTTGGTCTGCAGGTCTGAGCCTCTCCTGTCTGACCCAAGGGAGTGAGAAATGCTGCAGTAGGCTGTTGTCACCTGGCACATCCCCTGTGCTCATGGGTATCGCTGTGTCCCTAAAATTCCCAGTGATCCATAAGAGAAGGCAGTATAATCTGGAAAGGGCCATGCAGTGTGTTCTGCAATCATATCCACTGTGCTGGATGCAGGAGGTGTTTCTGCTGGGATGACAGCCTGGGGCACAGCAGTGGGCCCACGGGGCTTTTCTGGCTGTGGAGAGGCAGAACCACATTGGAGATGACAAAGAGTCATTGCCCCCAGCCTGAGCTACCTGGGTGCCTTGAGTTAGCCAAGGCCCAATTTATTTTTTTCTTTCCCTTTCAAATCTAGAAACTCTTCATCCTGCACTGGAATGGCCTGGACTCACTAASGCTGGTAAGATGAATCTCATCTAGCTCAGCAGCTTTTAGTTAACCCTCTTTGTTTCCGTGTCTGACTGAGCTCTAACTTCTGGTAAGTTCTGATTTATTTTTTTTTAATTTTTTCCTTTGCAGAAACTTTCTCTGGAGCAAAAATGTCATATGGAAAAAAAAGCACTTTGAGCTTGGAAGGATTTGTTTCTGAAAGGTGAACTGCATCTCACCCCATGGTGTGCACATGGTGAGGAAGCTGCAATTTCTGCCATCGTTTGAGCATGTGGAAGGCATTAAGAGGTGAGGGTTGGATCCCTGGACATGGTGTTTGGAACACAGACCCTTCAGTTAAGGATGAAGGACTTTATATGCTGAYTTTTTCCTCTTTTTCACTTAGTTGATAAAATTCACTACAAGCTCCCCAAGGCTTTGTTAAGAGCAGTCATTAAGGACTCTAGAAAGGAGGAAAAAAGAACTTTGAGGATGTGTCTGTTCTCCTGATCACTGTTGAGGCAATGACAGGGCAGGTATTCAGGTGGAGGAAGCTGCTGCTAAGAGCTGGCAAAAAGATCCCTGAGGGTGTGAGATGTGAGAAGCCAGGAGCAGGCAYTTGAGGAAGGTAAGACAGAAACTTCAGTTAAGTTAGAGAAGGAAATACTCCTGCCAGAGCTGCTGTGTAGAGGGGGGTAAGGTTCTGTGAGTGGCCTGTGGCAGGGGATTTAACATCTGTTCTTGTGATCTACAGCACAGACCTCAACAGCTTCCCTTCTTCAACACCTCTTCTTGTGATGAGCCTCTCCAGATTTCTTTGTATATGATCTTTAAGGTCTCTTCCAACCSAAACCATTCYATGATTCTATGATTTTCTCTCTGCCCTTTCCCCTTATACTGACTGCTAAAGATACCTGTGGATGAGGGARTGAGGAGATACTGCCTGTGCAGTACAACTTCTCTGATGCAAAATCTTTTTGCTGTTTCTTGCTCACATGGGAGGAGGAGGAAGGTGKTGGTGTAGCGTATGTGGTGTATGACTTTGGCTTCCCAATTTTGTGTTCTGCTGCTGTTTGAAGACTGGGATTTCCATTATCCAGGAGATAAACCTGCAAGATTAGGGGCATTCCAACAATCCTTACTTTAGTGCACTCATTCCGTGGAGATCTGGACGACAGGTGAGGGCTTCCTGCTGTCCACTGTAAGGTGGGAGTAGAATCCAAAGGAGCTGTGCTGCAATTCAGCCACAGGAGCAACCATCACTGCCATGACAGGATCAGCCTGGTAGAAAATCCACTCAGTGCCCATGGCCCAGGGRCAGCTGCAGTGGAGCTGCAGGTTGAACTCTGGGGGCCAGAGCCTGAGGCAAGAGGCCGTGAACTGCTGACCCTTTGCACAACMAAGGACCCAGGGACCTGTGGCCAGGCCAAGGGTTTGGATACTCAGAGCCATGGCAGGAGCCAAGGAACCCCCATCTTTTTTATCCTTAGACTGTGAGGGGATACAAGCCCAAGGAAACCCAAGGAGGGTTTCCTTTGTTTGGGGTGCCTCCTCAGGGGCCCCTGCTCAGGCTGTTGTTTGGTTGTTTAGCTATTGCACCATGAATGAATTCTTTCAAGAATCTAGACATCTGAGACTTTGATGGTGTCCTCAGATGGGAAACCCAGGGTGGAGCTGGTGAGAAAACCTGGAATGACTGGGTGAATGTGGGGGTGCAGCTGCAGAGGGGTCTCGATCCCAGCTTGGTTGGGACAGTGACAGCCAGAGCAACTCCTGGATGCTTGGACAGGGGATCTACCTGAACAGGCCCAGCCTTTGTGTGATGGGCATGTGCTCCCCTGGGAATTGCCATTCCCATCACACTGGCCGAGGTACAGCCTTGTCAGTGCATCCCCATTCCTGCTCATGCCCTGTGCAGAGCCCCAGCCTGGCTGTCCTCATGGCACAGATCTCCTTAGCCTGCTCTTGTGATGCTCCACGTCTTGGAAAGGCTCAGGCAGGACAGATCTCACAGTCAGGTCAAAATCCCCGCCCTGTCCAAGTCTCTGGGACTCTGGGATGTTCCTTATTCACAGAATCACAGAATCATTGATTTTGGAAAAGGCCTCAAGGTCATTGAGTCCAACCTGTGCCCAATCYYCACCTTGTTACTCAGCCCAGAGCACTGAGTGCCAGTCTGGGYGTTCCTTGGACACCTCCAGGGATGGGGACTCCAAACCTCYCTGGGCAGCACCTTCCAGTGCTTAACAAAYCTTTCAGGAAAGAAATCCCTCCTGATGTCCAGCCTGAACTTCCCCTGGTGGTCCAGCACCTCAATGTCTTTCTTGAAGTGAAAGGCCCAACCTTGTCAAAAGAGAGAATTAGACCCTTTGAAGCTTTTCTCACTCAATTCACACCTTACACCTTCAGATGTACAGGGCACTTTTATTTCTGGTATAAGTGATTTTATTTGGCGTGGGATGTGTGTAGCAGGAATGGATTCACAGAAACACAACTGAGATGCAAGAGGAAGAAGTGGTGTAGTAAAGATGGAGAGATGGGGATGGRTGGATGATTTCAACAGCCAGGCAATCATGGCAAGGCACAGGAAGGTCAGCCAGGCTGAGGAAACTGGATTGGAACCTGTTTTGCCTCCRTGTGTCTTTTCCCTTTGCCCATTGTGACATTTCCCGCACTGTGTTCCCCAAATATCTCCAATGTGGTGACAAAAGGACATGTGAAATTCTGTGGAACTTTTCCAAACCAGGAGTTTAAAAAWAAAAAAGGTGGGGAAGAAGGGGGGAACTAAAGGTCTAAATGTGAGAGTGGGAGAAGGAAGAGGAGAGGTGGTGGGTTAGAGGGGTTAGGCAAGGAAAAGAATCCAGTTATTTTAATTGATTAACTCAATTGGCAAAATTGCAAGAGAAAACCAGAAAATTAAAAGCATAAAAGCCTTTTTTTCCCCTGAGGGCTTGGAGTAAAACAGCTGCAGAGATTTTGGTGCAATTGTTTTTCTGTTTGTTGTCTGTCTCCATGGGGCAGTACAGCAACAGGGAGGAAGAGCCCAGCTGTGTAGGAGCCAGGACTCCTCCTGGGCACCCTTGAACCTCAATGGCAAACTTGGACCCAATTTATCATCTGCTTTTTCCTTCAGGGTCAGGGTTGTTTTTAGCAGTGTTGCTGAAGGCTGTAGTTTCCTGAACAGCTGATGTTAGGAAAAGTTGTAGTTGCCACCAAAACAACTTCTCTGGTTCCATCCTCCTCTCTTTGCCTGGGTTCAGGAAAGCACCCATAATGAAAGTAGCCTTTATTGTTGTTGTTGTGAAWTAATCTCAAACTTTTCCTAGGTGATGTGGAACAGTTGATTGATTTTATACCATAGACTGGCAGCAATTCAGGATCAGCCCTTCTCACAGACTGTGGTGTAAACATGGATGTAGAATGATGTTTTTTGAGAGGAGGAGCCAGTTTTTGCCTCTGCTCATCAAGTTCCTGGCCCTTTGCTCTCTCCTATAACTTATAAAAGGTAGACTGAAGTTGTACTTATTATTATTATTATTATTATTATTATTATTATTATTATTATTATTATTATCCTCCAATGTTTGGGATCAAGAATTATGCTTGGATGAGATGAACTGTTCATTTCCCTCTGCTTCCCTCCTGTGCCTCTGCAATGTGGTGGGAAACCCTAGACATGGGGCTGGGAGTGTGCTGGACAATGGGAGAATCAGGACCATRGGTCATGTTCTACAGGCTGGAAGTTTTCTTTGTCTCTAAGGCTATCCCGGATTGSTGGATCAGGAAGGGAGACAATATCCCAAAGAATCTAAACTCCCCAAGCAAAGRAAATGCTGTCATCAGGAGCAGGGGAGAATGTAAGATTAGTTTGTAGATGGCTTTGTTGTCAACTTGATTTACACTTCAAGAAAATCAGTAATTGGTGTAAAGAAGTAGACCTTGAAATATTTCTGTGATGTGAGTGGTTGGTCAGTCTTTTCTGGTTTTAGGTTGTTGTTGTTGATATGTGTCAGTCACTTCAAACACAGCACTGTGTTCCTTGTGACGACAGCATGTCCCATGTCCCCTGCTCTTTTTTTGTATCATGTTTCAGAACACTTGGAAAAGGMATAAATAAAAATTGGATTCTGATTGTCCTGATGGTCACTGTCCCTGTGTTGATGATGTCATAAATGAATGAACAATTCCTCAGCAGTGCTGGAGTGCTTTGGCAGTCTGGCATTCTGCTTTGTTATTTTTGGGTGATGGAAATCACACTGAGTAACCAAAAAGCAGGTTGATTTTTGGAAGATGGAAACATGTCCTGTTACTCTCCATGTTTTGGGCACCAATAAGCCTGGCTACAGCATGCCTCCTTTCCATCTCTGCAGTTCAAACATTATAATTAGTGATTCAATACTATCAGTAGTTCAGTGTAGGCCGGATTCACTGCACGATACCCAGGAGGAGCACTGCTGGGTCCCAGCTTTGATCCAGCCCTCCTCCTACTGTGCCATCAACAGCAAAGCTTTAAATCCAAAGTAGATTACTTCAGTATGTTGAGCAAATGACCTCACTGGTTGCTGTTAAGTCCCAGAAGAGCCTTGAAGGAGATTTCTTGTCGTACACTTGATTCCTTTTAGTGTCCTCGTGGCAGAACTGGCATCTTTCAGCTGTTATTTGAAGCTTTGCATGTTCCTCCCCTGTCACCTGCTCCTCCACAGATTTTGGTTCTGACTTTGGATGCTGAAGTCAAGAGCATCTGTGGCTCTTTTCGGTATCAAAGGTGAAGGTTATGGCCAAAATGCTGACAGGTGAGTCAGGACAGGAGGCTGGCATTGACTGTRAGCTGTTCTAATCCTATTTCTTTCCTTTCCCCAACACTGATATTCCACCAGTATTACTCCATTACACATTAATGCATAATTATTAATGAGATTGCATCACTGGATTGCAAAACTTCACCGTGCTGAGACACTAGTCATGGCAAGTGGAGCTGGGCTTGTAGGGATGCTGTGGATGCCAGAAAAAGTCCAACATTTTGGATCAGTCTGGGGGGGGTGAGAACCACAGCTCTGCAAAGACAAGAGAGACAAGATTGCCATGCTGATCCAGTCCTGTGTTCTCTGTCTAACAGACAGTGACTSTTGAGAAATCCCTAATCCCCTTCATTCCATGCTGGGAAGCCTTGGTTACTGCTCTGCAGTGAGCTGGGAATAAACCCAACTCCACACCCTGCAGCAGAGAGCAATTTTCTTCCCTTCTCAAGGATGATGCAAGGCAGTTTAGGATGGGAGCTGCAGAACTTTGGGGTGAGGTGAGGTGTTTTTWCATAAAATAAGTGAATAATATGCACATATTGAAGTCACTGGATATGTGTGTTGCATGCACAGGTCTGAAATAAAAATGGCCCACAAGTCCCAGTACAAGATAGGCATGACCTTCCTGGGGAGAGTCCAGTGAAGGGCTGTARGGTCCATTAAAGGTCTGGAGCATCTCTCATGTGAAAAGGAGCTCAGAGAGTTGGGATGTTTTGCCTGGTGGACAGAAAGCTKGAGGAGGATCTTGTCAATGTGTCTGAATCCCTGATGGGGGGATTGAAGATGGGTCAGACTCTTCTCAGTGTTGYCCAGTGAGTGACAGGGCAAGAGGTGATGGGCATGATGTGAAGCACAGAAAAATCCATCTGAACATAAATCCCCATGTTTTTACGTGAGAGTGTGGTCAAATTCAGGCAGAGATTGTCCAGAGTATTGCTGAGCTTCCCCATCAATGGAGTTTTTGAAAATCTGACTGGAAACAGTTCTGGGCAAGCTGCAATAGTCGACCCTGCTTGAGTCGGCAAGTTGRGCTAGGCCATCTTGGGAAGTCCCTTCCAGCTTCAGTGATTCCAATTCCATGGTTTTGTGATTATTCTTGATTTGGAATAGTGTGGAATTATTCTCAAGAATAAGGGATAAAAATTATATACATTATTTTTAAAAGCAGACTATGCCCAATAGGTTCTTGTCACTTGAATCATCAACATTAAAAAGTATGACAGTTAATAGTGATATTATTAAAATTTAGAGGAAGACAAATAGCCTTTGAGCAGGTGGAATAGATTATTTGGAGCATAAAGAGGGAGAGGAGATGATGACTTGGAAGAAAAACTTCATACACTGTCATCTGTGTATTGAATGCCTCTTGTAGGTAGGCTCTTGTGAAGGAATGCAGTGGAAGAGAATGCAAGGCATGCTGAGTAATCTCACTCAGATATCATAAATAGTTTATGGCACTGGAAGCTGAGAGAAAGGAGAATATAAATGTTCCCCAAGCTTCAGTTCAGGACAGCAGACAGCCTTGGCTCTTGCCAGGCTTGGTGCTCTGCTCTTTCATTCAGSCTGCTCAAGGAAGAGCCTGAACTGCTGCTCCTCACTTGTGGAGGGAATGGGACATCACCTGCTGCTCCTGAGCAATACCTGCCACAGGTGGGTAATGCAGGGTCCTCTGCATCCTCAAACCAGCTGAGATGGGAACTCTCAGAGATGCCCTTACTCCTGACTCCCATCGAATGGTGAGCGATGCAAGAGCACCTTGAGAGCTCTGTGCCTGTGGCACGCGGAAGATGGATGTGACCCATGTCCCAAGTCTGCAGCTCCTGCTGCCCCCACCTGCAGCCAGTATCCAAAGGGCACAGTGTCCTCACTGTTTCTAGGATTCTGTCTGTGCTTTTACACACACCTGCGGTCCTGAGGGGCCACAGGAACCTCACTACTAGGTAGGGACTGCTGCTTCATCCCTTGTGGAGTTGCAGAAAGGGCATATCCCAGTGAATATCTGGGAAAGAGAAGAGCCAGCTGCAGCATTCCTCAGCTCCCTCCATCCCTCACTCCACACTGAGGCTTTATGAACAGTCAGATGATTCTGGGCATTTGTTTCCATTTGTAAGTAGATACTAAAGTGCCTCAGAAAACATCTCTTTGCATCCTTGAGAACCTGTACATTGCTGACACCTGTGCCTTGGGAGCCCTTTAGGACAGGAATTATGACCATTACCCAATGACCTCCCCTGCCCCAGCCAAGCCCTTAATGCTTTCAGCCCTGTATGTCTTGGGAAAGGAGCCACAGAAGAGGTCGAGGTGTTTCACTCGCTGACCACTATATGAGTGGTATTCTTCCTCACAATTGCAGTGAAGTTACTCCAGTTTTGAGGCATTCAGGAGCTTTTTTTTTCTATTTTGCAGGTTGGCTTTTCTCACTGGGAACTCAGTTTTTCCTTTGATTTTTCCCCAGAGTCCAGTTGAGAGTTTTGTGTACAATGACATTCTCCATACACCCAAAGAGAATATACAAGATCTGGAGTTTGCTGTGTACCTGAGAACACAGATGGAGAGAGTTTGCACACACTTTGCTTTCATCCAAGGTTTAAGAAATCTCTGAGCAGAATATTTCCAAGAATACTTCTGCTTCCCAACAAAATACTTCCCAGAATAGAAGAGTGTACTGGCCAGAGGAATCAGAGCAGACTGAAAACTTCAGCCGCTTCCAATCTTACCTCCTCTGCACCATGTTCCTGGCTATCACCTTTCAAAGTGGTGCCTCTACCTCCTCTGCATACAGGAAACATCCAGCTGGAAGCAAGGCAGATTTCAGATGGACGTGTGACTTTAGCCTTGGAGTCCCCACTTACTGTGCTCATACCTGAAGGTTCTGAGGAGAGCCAGCTCTTGGCTGCATGAAGGCAGCGTGGCCTTCACCCAGCTCAGGATGCCTCGAGCTGCTTGCTCCAAACTCTTCCCTGGCTTCCCTGGTTCTGTTCAGGGTCCAACCCAGTGTCTTTTGTTGCTGAGCCCTCTATGAGATCATCCATCAGATCTTTTCCTATGCAAGTCTGCCCATCTTTGTCTGTTCCACTTTGAAACTCTGACAGAGACCATGGAATGGAGCAGGTGCAAGGGAAAGCTCCACCATGGGCAGTGCAGAGTGAAGATCATAGTGTCTTTCATATGGAGAACATTTGATCCTTGTGATTTCTTGCTCTGGACTGCAGCAAACAGCAGCCCCTTCCTGGGTCTGTGATGGAAAGAAGAATTGTGTGGGAATTCAGGGCTGGGAGCTCAGTGTCCAAATAGAGAAAAGTTGGGTCTGGATAGCAGGGAAAAGATCCCAGCAGAAATTACAGGTAACAAAATATTCACAGAAAAATGCTGAGATGAAATGCCTCAGTTTTGCTTCTAGGAGTTCAAACCAGCMAACTTTGTGTAAATGAGAGACTGGAAGTTGCCAGTCATGCCTGGGRTAGTAATGGAAGAGATTGCTTGAAAAATGTGAATTTTGTGTCACYGGAGAACAGGGACAAGGTGTTAACTCCCTTAGTAGCTCAGGTATGACCTGGAAGTGCTGAGGTCACATGCCAGACTTCTTGTGCAGTCCATCCCACTCTTGAAGATGGGCTTGCATTCTCCAAAATGTCTGTTTTCCTTTGGCCTCCAAGGAGGCCAGCACCAGCCATTGCAATCCTATGCAGTTTGTTCCTCATCACTTGCATTCCCATGGCCAYGGCATTGCTGCCATCCCAAGCGTTCCCAATTGTGACCTAGTCTTCCAAAAATCACAATATTTGTGGAAAAAACAATGAGATTGAAAAAACAATACCATAGGGTGCTTGCTGTGCTGGCATTGTTTCAGAGGAGCTGCACATSTCCAGCCAGGAGGGCTGAACGAGTGAAGAACTGACATCTGAGCGTGCCTACAAACTGCCTTCACATTGTCCTGTTAGACAATGCTTCCGGGTCCCTCAGGGCCACAATTCTCCTCAAACATGCCATGTCTGCCCTTCAGGGTGTCCTGGCAGTGCCTTGCTGACGTGCAGGGGAAACCTCAAAGGTGCCCAGCCCTGACAATGGCTTCCAGAGCAGCTGTGCCTGTCACCCAGCCACCCGCGGGCTCTGCCTCCAATGCTGCTCCCCAGCCRAAATGTGGCCCACAATGGCCTYGTGCTCCTCCCTCTCAGCATGTCCYACTGCCCCRGTGCCCTCCTGCCYGCTGGGGCTGCTGCAGTGCGTGCCCATCCGCTCAGAACTGTGCCCTTATCACATCGGGTCTCCCAGCCCAGCTCCACTTAAAATCATGGAGTGTGAATGATTTGGATCAGAAGGGACATTAAAGCTCAATTTGTTTTGTTGCACCCCCTGCCATGGCCAGGGACACCTTCTGCTGTCCCAGGTTGCTCCAAGCCAYGSMSMWCYWRGCCTTGGACATTTCCAGGGATCCAGGGGCAGCCACAGCTTCTCTGGGCACCCTGTGCCAGGGCCTCCCTATCCTCACAGGGAAGAATTCCTTTCCAATATCCCTTCCATCCCTGCCCTCTGTCTATGGGAAGCCATTCCCTGTGTCCTGTCCCTCCATCCCTTGTCCCAAGTCCCTGTCCAGCTCTTCTGGAGACCCTTTAGGAACTGGAAGGGGCTCTGAGGTCTCTTTGGTACCTGTTGTCCAGATGAACACTCCCAGCTCTCCCAGCCTGGCTCCAGAGCAGAGGGGCTCCAGCTCTGTGATCAGCTTARTGACCTCCTCTGATCTTGTTCCAGTAGATCCACATCTACCTTGTGTTGGTGGCCCAACAACTGGAGGCAGCTCTGCTGGTGGGTTGCCCCYGAGCAGGGCAGAGAGGAAGCAGAAGAGCAGCCTCATGAGCTCTTGCTGGTGGAGGATGGGGAACAGGAACTTCCCTGTGTTCTGGCCTTGCTGAGGTCATTTCACACCTGTGTGGGTGACCAGGAGTGGGTTACACAGTCTAAGYTGACTCCTGTTTGCCCATGGGACTGGCTAATCCAGGCAGGATGTGCTGCCTGCAGAAGCAGCAGGGTCACCCCCAGGTATGACCGACTGGACAAGGGTTGAGCTGCCCAAAGGTGGCCGGAGTGGCACCAGCAAGAGCCAAACCAGCTGCTAAGAAGGGAGATGGAGTGGTGTAGGATTGCTTTTACTTTWWAAAAAAAAAATTAAAATAATTACTGAACTCAATGTTTGGTAGGGTGGAAAGACATGTGTGCATTGTTAGAGATGTGATGAAAGGCCCTTTAAGGAGCGTTTGCCAGAGAGCTCATACTCTGGATTTATGGCCTGCAGCAGCAATGGAAAGATGCTGGTTTCTGTTTCCTGCACCTCTGCAGATCCATAAACTTTCACTGTTTCCCAGGCACTTCTTTGGTCTGTACAGAACATGCTCTGTGTTTGTGCTCCCTYCTTTCCCCTTAGCTACCCTGCAAAGAGCACAGCTCAGAGAGGGCCTTGGGCTGTGTTTGCTGCAGATGGGCTCTGAGGGGCTGCAGTGGCCTGGGGGARCACAGGGACCACAGGATCTCAGCTCTGCTCCATGACCAGCCTGTGCTCAGTGAGGCTCCCCTGCCTGCCCTGTGCAGCAGCAAGTGTGGGAGGGCTYTGTGCCCCACGGGAGCTGGATCAGAGGGTCCTGGCTGGTGCRTTGGGCAGCGCTCCAAGGAGCTTTGTTCTCTTTGAGGCTGACAGTTCCTAGTTGTCAGGAGGTGGGCACTGGCTTTCAGAGGCAAGGGAACCTTGATGGGAAAAGGTTCCCTACTGACCAGTGAGGAAATGCTCCTGTGTTTTACAGCATGTCTGCTTTGAGGGCTCAGGACCCTTTGGGGTAGTCTGGTGCTCTCTCAGTCCCTTCTTCCCCAGGGGTGCCCTCCAGCCTGTCCTTGGCTCAYTGGGGATACCCTCCAGGTACATCCCCAGAGACATCAGTGTGGCAGATCCCAGTGGGGATTCTGAGTGAGGTGGAAGTAATGGTCAGCAGGTCCAGGGGCAGCATCTACTGTGGAGGCTCTGAGGGATGGAGTGAGGTGCTGTGAGTCTCAGTTTGGCTGGGCTGGGCTGTGGCACAGACAGGACCTGCAGGGCTGCTGGCCATCGCTTCCTCTGGGAGAAGAGCATGTGGGAAGTCCCACATTGACCAAGGAGCCTGCACAACCCTGAGGGCTTTCATGCACACCCACAGTGGACTTTTCCACAGCTTCCTGGAGAAATGGCTCATGGCAACAATTCCATGGGAAAGGCAGTGCTTTCACCTGTATCAACCCTGTCCTTTTCTCAGGCTCTTCCTGGGCTGGGCTCTCTCAGATACTCTCCCTCCTCTTCAGACAGCTCCAGAGGTAATGAGCGTGAGCCCTGGGAAGCTGACTGTGCCAGCCTTCTGCCAGCCTTGGGCTCAGACTCCCTGCTCCTGTGGCTTCAGTGCCATAAAGGGTGTCTGTACCACTGTTTGCCATTGCTCTGCCCCAGAGTGCCACCACCTGTGACACCTGTGATAGCTACAACACCCCAGGCAAGCTGACACTGTAGAGACACTTGGGATGAGGGCTGTAATTGTGTAGTCCCAAGAGGAAGCTGTTGCCTGTACCCCTCGGTCTCTCCAGCCATGGCAGCCTGACATACATCATGTGACACTTTGGGAACCCCGTGTGCCACCTGGGGACTCCATTGCTCCTGCACTGACCAGGCAGCATCCTGCTTCTCTTGTCCCCAGCACTGCTCAGTCCTGCTGCCATCACGATGTGAGGCTGCTTCCCGATGGCCCAGTGCTCTTGGAGAGCTCCCATGTCCCTCTGTTGGGGACAGCTTCTGCCCCATGTGTGTCTGTGTACCTCAGTGACTGCTGCAAGACACTCCCAGCAGCAGTGCAGGCAGGGGATTTCAGGCAGAGTGTTGCAGTCAGTCTGTGACTTGGAATGATGCTCATTGTGTCAGTGACAGTGGGGTTTATTTTAGGGYGTTTTCCAATCCATGTTTCCATATCCTTACTTATGGAGTAATGATATGTGCTGGGGAATTTGAGTTTATGCTGGAGATCAGAGATTTGTGCAATGTCCTGGGTGGGAAGCRGCCTTAAAGCTCATCCCGTTCCACCCTCTGCCATGGCAGGGACACCTTCCACTGTCTCAGGATGCTCCAAGCCCTGTCCAGCCTGACCTTGGACACTGCCAGGGATCCAGGGGCAGCCACAGCTGCTCTGGGCACCCTCTGCCAGGGCCTCCCCACCCTCACAGGGAAGAATTTTTTCCCCAAAATCTAATCAAACTGACTCCCTGTCAATTTGAAGCCATTCTCCTTTGTCCTGTCACTCCAGGCAGTTACAAACAGTCTCTCTCCATCTTTCTTGCTGGCTCCCTTCAGGTACTGGAAGGTCCCAATTAGGTCACCCCATWCGTTCTTTCCTCCAGGTTGAACAATCTCAATTCTCTCAGCCTTTCCTCATCTTCATCTCTATTATCAGCTTTTTACCCCTCCTCTGAACTTGCTCCAAGAGGTTGATCCCACTTCCAAAGGAGCATTTTTTTTCCTGGAAATCGACCTAGTTTGTGTTTTTCCCAGTTCTGTGCAAGTGAGCAGTCCTAAGGACATGGAAGAAAATGAGGCAAACATGAAAACGGATTTTGAGCAGGTGTAGGATATCAGAAATCAGGATCAGGATTCAAGTCTCACAACAGGACATGTTTTTCACAGTTCCCACCTGCATACTGTAGCAGAGCTTTGGACATTTTCACTAAATTTGGGGGTCCCACCCTCTTCCCTAATCCTTGGATCTCGTTCTTCTGAATTCTTTCCATCTCTTAAGTTTTTCTTTTTGAGATAAGACCACAGGGCTCAAGTGCAGAGGAGGGAAGCAGAGCCAGGCTCTGGCTGGTGACCCTGTTCTAGGATGTCCTTACACTTTGATGCCACATCCTCTGTCCTGCTCATGAACTCAGCCYCCTGAGCTGCAGATCACAGGGTCCAGCTCTCAGGAGTCTGGGACCGGGAGAGGGACCCTGGTGCTACAATTCTGCTGCACAGAGTTGGGGGTTGGCTCTTCCTTCTGGAGAAGAGGGTGGGGACGATGGTGCCAGATCACACGGACACGACCCCATTCCCAGCTCTCACTCAGGCAGTGCAGACGCCACCCAAGGCACAGCAGCTGCCAGGACAGCCACCAAGGTGCCCCTGACATGAAAGAGGACAGAAACCAGGCACTGGTCAGCAACGGGGCTCATTTATTATCTCACCAAAATGAGTGACAAACAGCTGCAGTAACGTCAGAAGAACCAAAGCTTTGCCCAGGGCTCCCTGCTGCACCATTTGGCACTGGGAGGGTTTGTGATGGAGTCAGTGGATCTGGGAGATCCCTGAATGCAGGGAGTGGATTTGAGGCTGTTCCCAGTGGCCTGTGTCCTCCTGATGCCACCATCCCACAATGCTGATTTCTATTTCCTCCTCCTACACCAGCTGCCTGCCCTTGAAATAGGAGAAGGCACATGGCAGCCCCCAAAAATGGCTGCACTGTGTGTGGGATGTATCCAGAACCAAGAGCCTCTTGCAGCAGTGGGGTTTGGGGGCACCGAGGCAGCCAGGTGACTACAGACAGGAGTGCCCCAGATGTGCTGTGTTGTGTGAGGGGGTGAAGGTGGAGGGGGCCTGGTGTGCCCTGGGGTGCCTTGGCTCAGTGCTGCTGGGTGACCTCAGGCAGAGCACATGGGTTTTCTGGGAACTCTTTGGATTTGGCTGCTTTGGGTTTCAGAGACCCCTTGTGAGACACTGTTGGTCAGAGTGAGAGACTGAGCATCCCCAGCTCCTGGTACTGGCTGATGTGAGGGTTGTGTCCAACCCATGAGGCTCCCGGTGAATGAGCAGAGAGTCCCAAAACAGAGGCAGTCCCAAACTCAGGTGCACACACAGATATGCTGCTGTCAATGGTGTGAGACAGACACCAGCCTGTTTCCATGGGTGTGTGGGACCTGCAGAGAGCCCTAGAAAACAAGGCCTGGAGTTCCTGTGGGTGGCCACATCATGGCACTTGGTCATTTCCATGTATTGCCACAGAGCAATAGCTTTGGCTAATGGTCTYTTCCTTGAGAAGACACGCTTGGCTTTGCTGCAGGCTCCTCCTGGCTGGTGGTGCTGCAGGGTGAGGAGGAGGAGGGTTTCCCTGACCCCCTTCTTGAGCCAGTGGGGCTCTCTCCCAGGCATTTCTGAGCAGAAGTGAGGCTCATACAGGGGTTGTCTCTTCCCATGGCCAGCCCTGAGCATCTGGAGCTCAGTCAGAGCCCTGCTGGGCCAGGGGCAGCTGGCAGAGCGGTRCCTGTTGCCCAGGCAGGTGTGATGGGGATGAGGGTAGGCAGGTTGGACTGGTGCTTTCCAGGGAGCAGTTTGCGTCACCGCGCTGGCCCCTCGGCACTGGTGCTGGCCCTTGGCGTGTGCTGTGGGGCTGTCCCCACGGCTGCTCCCTGCGGGTTTACAAGTGGGACGGATAGGGCGGCGTGGGAGGGGATGGGAGGAAAGTTATCCGCAGGCTGCTGCCGGATGGGTCCCGGCTCTCTGAAGCAATCAGCACCTCACTGTCACTGAGGCAGGGACAATGCTCAGAGAAGCCCCTCTCCTTCC
Organism: Malurus melanocephalus; assembly: GCF_030028575.1. Taxonomy (NCBI): domain Eukaryota; kingdom Metazoa; phylum Chordata; class Aves; order Passeriformes; family Maluridae; genus Malurus; species Malurus melanocephalus. Next base: position 1,227,703 of record NW_026623456.1, read on the forward strand.
CCCTGGTGCCCACCCTTTGCTGGTAGGGGATGAGAGCCATGGAGGGGAAGTTGTAGCTATCAAGGATGGGGCGCACTCCCAGGGAATCGGGTGTCTCAAACATGTGGTCAATGTCGGAGAAGTTCACCAGAGCCTGGGTGGAGTCATAGGAGCTTTTCTCCATGTCATCAGCCCTGCAGGCCTGGGGGAAAYTGCCCTTGTCCTGCCCTTTCTGCCTCAGCAGGCGGAAGTCATCTCTGAAGTGGGGGTTGAAGAGCAGGTAGAGCAAGGGGTTGAGGCAGGCAGGCAGGGGCAGCACCACAAGGAGGACGGATTTGATGACCTCTGGCGTGATAAGGAAGAGGTTGAGGGTGGAGGAGAAGGTGAGGAAGGCCACYGGGCAGTAGAGGAGGCAGTTGGTGAAGATCAGCCAGGCCACGTGCTTGACCATGGCGCAGTCCCAGACGGCGCTGAACTCYCCCTTGAGCAGGTGGCAGTAGAGTCGGATGTAGGTGCCAGTGATGGTCAGGAAGCAGAGCATGTTTGTCATCACCAGGCCCACAGTGAAGGCCAGGGTGGCGGGTTTCCCCTCTGGGATGGGGTACGGAAGGCACAGGGGGGATGCTCCATATTCCCCGACAGAGAAGAGAGGCAGGACGGCAGCAACTGAGGACARCARCAGGCAGCAGCAGGCAGCAACCTTGACCTTGCCCAGGGAGGGGGACTTGCCGTAGCCCCGCACGCAGGAGACTGAGAGGCTGCACTGCACTGCAGCCAGGGTCAGCAGGAAGATGGCAGCCTGGGAGGCCAGCACGGACAGGAAGCCCGTCACCCTGCAGCCCGCGCCCGTCTCCCATCTGGCGCCGAACCTGGCGAAGTGGCCGTAGGTGAGGGTGTCCACCAGGGCCAGCATGCTGCAGGAGATGCCCGTCAGCATGTTGGCGCCGGCGATGGAGCCCACGAGGAAYTTCACTGGGGACAGGTAGCTGGGTGAGGCAAAGACAGCCAGGATGACCAGCCCGTTGCAGAGCACCGAGACCACAACGATGAGCCAGACTCCCAGGCGGATGATCCAGCTCTCAAACAAGTGATCACAGGGCTTGAAGGGACCTGGAAGACAAACGCCAGAGTTACACCCAGCACATCCGCTTGGCTCCAGTGGTGCTTCTCAGAGTGGTGGCCAAGTCCCAGCCCTCTCCTGGGGCCAAGTCCCAGCCCTCTCCTGGCCCCACCAGCCATGTGAGTGCTGAGGTCTGGCAAGGAAAATAGGACATTGCCCACCCTCTTCTGCAGCTGCCTCTTGGCTCTCTCCCTGCACTCCTGACCCCACACTGGAGTGCCTCTGGCATCCTCTCAGATGATGTCTAGGGCAGGAACAAGGTGTCGGGAGAGGTCAAAGTGAAATGTAAAAATAACAAACTGATCAGAGCTCCCAAAACATAAAATGTCGTGCCTGCAGACCCACCTGTACTCCTGGTGTCAGTCTGGCATTTGGGCCCCTCTACCATTACCTGCTGCTTCTCTTGTTCTGGGATGTGGGAGTCAGTGTTGTGAGATCTGCCAGGATGCTGTGTCCGGCTCTGGCAGKGCCAGAGTGGACTCCAGATATTGGCTAAGAGGTGTCTGACTGTCCCTGCATGAGTGGCCTCTGCACCATGAGCTGAAGTGTCTGGGCAGGAGGACAGAGSGAGGGAGCTGGGGTGGCAGAGAACGGACAGAGGGGGCTGGGCAGGCAGAACATGGAAGGATATCAGGAGAAAGTAGAAGTGGATGGATGGGGCAGTGAGTGAAGGAAGATCATGGAGGAGTAAAAAGGGGACTACTGTGGATGCTTTTTGCCAAAGGAAATAGAAGAGGATTGGGAAAGAGAGAGTGGACAATAACATATGGCTGCCTCTGGGAGGGATTGGGATATTTCAGTGWGGGACTCAGCAAAATCAGAAACAGGACGGTAGAAGTTTTAGGTGGCAGAGAGCAAACAAAATAAGAGGAAATGTTGAAACCTTTTCCATCCCAAAGGAGTGCCAGGCAGCAGGACATGCCCTCAGCCGAAATCTTGTTCCTTTTTCAACAAGCTCAGTGGGACAACTGGTGAATGCTCTGTACCTGCCAGTGTGCCACAGCAGGCTGGCTGGAATCAGACCTCTCCAGGTGTGCTGGTGTAGGACCCCACTGAGCTATAAATGGTGACAAAACCAGAAGGCAACTTCCTCGAGCCCCAGCTAACAGGTRCAGTCCGGTGCTTCCCTGCTCTCCCTTCCTCAGGAAAGGGAGCAAAGCACCCTGCAGTCTGCAGTGCTACAGGTGTGATCAGGGCATCAAGGACAAGGCCTTGCCACGCAATATTCCAGGCTGGCTCAGACAGAGCTGGGTGTAAGTCATGCAAGGGAACAGGGGCTTCTGGAGAGCCAGATGTGAGTGCAGCACGTCGGTGGATGGAGGAGCYGGTGACACCTGGGATCGCTGACCTGGGCCTCTCCTCACAGGAGGAGGAAGGGGAAAAGGAAACTCCTCACCTGTCCCCCATTAGGCCCAAGCCCAACCTATCAGGCTTCTGGTCTGTGAGGTCCTGGGGGATCCTGGGGATTTCGAGAAACTCAAAGGATCCCAGCTCTGTTGAAAGGGTTTCCCTGGGTGCTCACCGGGGCTTGGTGTGCACTGAACAGTGGGGTGCAGCTTTGATTCCTCAAGGTCCAGCTGGAGATCATCTGCATCCAGGTCATCTGGGGAGAAAAGAACAAGAAATGGTGCTGAGAGAAGAAYGAGCAGAACCATCAGAGCTGACTGGGCTGGGAGCTTTTCCTGCTGTCCGTCCTSTACACAGACCTGCCCAGCCAGTTCCCAGCCTGTAAGTTCAATGTCACTGCTGGTGTACAGTTTGTCCCCTGGAGTCACTGCTGCAGAGGGAGAAGATCTTGTAAACGTTGTTGGGTTGCAGTGCAGCCAACCCCTCTGTTTTTAGGTTACTCCCAACATTTGAAGTGTAAGAGCCCCAGCTCCCAGAGCTGTGTGACTGCGGTTCCCTCCTCCCAGCACGCTTTATTAAAAGTAAATAAATACTCCAGCCTGTGTGGTTACAGAACACAAAGCCTTCAAATGCATCTTCTCCATGGGAGCTTTCTGGGCAGGCCCTGTGCAATGTTAGTTCATCACCAGGAATTCTGGGGCTTTGTTCAGAGGGAACCATCAGCCTCTTCTTGCAGCACAAATTCTTCATCAGCAGCCACCACCACCAAACAGCTCAGCAGCAAAGAGACAAGGAAAGCCAACATTTATTGCTTTATTTTATATCCTGTGCAGTCTTGRGGCTGTGTGCCCTGTTTTGAATTGTGGATGTTCTCAGGGTTTGCTGGAGGCAGAGTGGCTGCTGCAGACTCTGCATCTGTGGGGTTTGTGCAGCCAGGCTGCAGAGCCCAGCCCAGCACCAGCATCYCTGTCCCACTGGCAGCTGCACCCCAAGCCAGGCTGGGGCCTGCTGAGGGTCAGGCAGAGCCCCCCTGGCTGAAGGAGAAGCTGCTGGAAGGGAATGGGGACGAGCCCTCAGCTGGGTTTTCAGTGTAGGTAGTCACCAAGGTGAGTGGCATCCCCTCAGTCTGATCCAGGATGTGCTTTGCTGCTTTGCTCCCTGCTCCTCTTCCCCAGTCCCGCTGACTGACAGCACTGGGACACGGGGAGGACAGCTGCTGTCCCGCTGCCCAGTTCCCACCCATGGCACCAGCACAGCCTGCAGCTCCCAGTGGAGATCTTTGGAGGGTTTTCTGCCAGCGGGAGGAAAGGGAAAGGATGTGGTTTTGTTCTTGCTGCAGCCTGGCAGCCAGAGAGCTGGATCTGTGGGATGAGCTCTCTCTTGGATGAACAGACTGATGCTGGAGCCCAGGCTGCACCTGGCAGCTCAGACACTGCCCAGGAAGGGAAATTTCCACAGTGCTGAAGATAAGGCTGACCTGAGTGGGATTTACTTGTCTCCTCTATTTAGAAGTAGTGCCTCTCATGAGCTCTGTTCCCTGCCTGTGTTTGAAAATGTGACTGGGATTATTTGATTAAAGGATGATGACAAATAACGTGCTATCTTTAGTGCCTTCTGACAAGCTTCATGGCTTTCTCAGCTTCAGGGAGCTTTGGAAAAAAAATAATTTTTAAAATCTGTCTGTATAAGAATTGAAATATTACTGCTGCYTTGGAGCCTGGCAAGAAAACACTCACAGTGGGATGGAAAAATATTTCATCCTTGTATTTTATAGTCTTATAAATCTCCAGTGTCTTTTCCAGCCACAGTGTGGAGGCTGTGATGTGCAGTCACGATATCCCAATAACACAGACACAGCCTTGCACTTCCTGTGCTCTGCTGAGACCCAGCCCTTGGGAAAGCATAACCTGTGCCATCCCTGTTCTCCTCAAAGCCTGGTTTTAAGCCCAGGTTAAACATTTTCATGAAGTGAAGGATGATCTTTTGTTTTGCCTGGACTACTGAACCTGCTGGGAATTACAAAGCAATCCTCAGTCAGCACAGCAGGATTCAAAGTGGAAAATGTACCTCTCTCTGCTGGAAACCAGTCCTTCCCCAGCCTGGGAACTGTGGGGAAAGGAGAATGGCTGTTGTGTCCTAGCAAGGCAGGCTGCACTGGTTTTGAAAAAGCTGTCATTTATTTGAATTTTGTTAAGGCACCTCCACTTTCTAGGTCCTATGGACAAACCTCACTTTGCCAGTAGTGCCTTTTCCATGGGAAAGGAGCTGCCTGTACCAACAGCAAGTGAGAGGAAGAGGAGGAGAATTGCTGGAGATGGGATAGAACAGAAAACACTGAATGCTTTTTCCCCTTAGTGCTGTCAGTTTGTTGCCCTTAGTACTGTGAGCTCATTCCCTTGGTGCCCTCTGCTCATTCCCTTGGTGCCCTCTGCTCATTCCCTTGGTGCCCTCTGCTCATTCCCTTGGTCCTGCCTGCCTCAGCCAGGGCAGCCCCAGGGTCTGCAGGGACCCGCCCTCTCCTCGGCATAAGGGCACAAGTGGCTGCAAGGGGTCTGGGCAGATCCCGTTTTGAGTCTCGAGCAGCCTTCTTGAATGACAGAAGGAGGAAAAGTGCAGCTGCAAGGACCCTGCAGGGTTTGCCATGTGCTTGCAGGAGTTCATGAGTAACTTTACAAGCTGTTGGAGGAGCTGGGCTCGGGGAAGCAGTGCCCTGCTGCTGAGGATAACCATTCCGGTGTGCTCCCTGCTCACTCCCAGAGCTTTGTTCCATTATTGCAAACACATGCTGCTAAGTGAACACATCCCTTCCTGTCCTCAAATCCCAAGGGARGTGCTGGGATGGTGAGGGAAGTGCCCCAGGACACCTTTCCTGCCCTCCTTTGCAGCCACTGTTGGGAGCTGCTGGGACTGCTGGGAGCTGTCCTGGTGACAGGCCCTGAGGCACTTTTGGGTTCCTGCTCAGCCACAGGGGACAGATTTGGGGCAGGGGGTGTCTGTTGAACACTGCCAGTTGTAATCCAAAGAGCCTGAGACARTCAGGATAGTCCAGCCTGGAGAAGAGAAGGCCCCAGGCTGACCTTAGAGACTCTTCTGGTGCCTAAAGAGGCTCCAAGAGATCTGGAGAGAAGCTGCAAGTGTCCAAGGCCAGGCTGGACTGGGTTTGGAGCAGCCTGGGATAGTTCAAGGTGTCCCTGCCCATGGCAGGAGTGGAATGAGAAGACCTTTAAGGTACTTCCCAAGCCCAAACCATTCTACAATTCTATATCCCATACATTGAAAATGCTGGAATGAGACCTTAAATACCTGTTGTGACAAGGTGACAGAATGATGAGACATGCACTGACCCCACTCCTTTGGGCCTCAGATGGCTGTTACTCAGAGGCAAATGGACGTTATTGGTGGTTGGGGTGGGTTCCCAGGCATCCAGGGCTTTGGAAGGATGGGAAAGGGCTGACCTGGCCCTGGGGTCTGTGTCACCAGTGTGCTCTGTCTGGAGTCAGGCGGTGCCTCGGGTGCTGGCCGTGGCTGTGGGATTGGTGCTGGATGTGGGAGCAGCAGAGGCTGCAGGAGCCCCTGTAAGGAAGGGCAGGGCTGGGTGTCGGGGAGCCACTTCTTGTCCCTGCATGGCTGCCTGAGACAAGTGGCCTTTCACCACCCAGAACTGAGTTCTGYGGACTTGCACAAGCACAAGCACCCCACAAGGCTGACAACACAGAGCTGTCTGGAAATGTTCCCTGTCCCTCTCACAAGTTGTCTCCCAGAACCTGAATGCCTGGACAAGCCTGGCTGGATCCTGCTGTGGCACTGCCCTGAGGTGTTTTCTCTTGAGTAGACCACTTGCCCTCTTGCATGAAAGGAATGTTTGGGAGGCTTTWTGCTCTTTAATGAGAAAGTGTTGCAAGGTTCATATAACCCAGCTAAATACCGCAGTGGCCATCAGGAAGGAAGAACAGGGAAYAGAAATAAAGCAATGATGAATTAAGTAAAACAGCAATGTCCCAAACMCTTTATCATCAAGAACAGACCCATTGCTGGATATAAGGGGAGTCATCTGCAAAAGCTGCACATCATCAGGGTGCATTTCACATTTGCACCTCTGTGCTTTGATATTTCCAGACAGATTAATGCTTGAACATCTCAAAATGGGAGCCTTTATGAGCTACAAACATTCTCATTTGGCACGTCTTAGAATCAGTCAGCATTCCCCTCTGGTCCCACCATCCATGGGGTTGAGGCTGGCTTGGAGGCCAGTCTGGGACCCTGTGGTGGGTTTTGGACTTCTGACAGTGCCAGGTGAGAGCCAGCAAAAGCAAGTCTGTGGCCMCTTGTCACAAATGAGATCTTTCCACAAGTGCTGTAATTTGCTGGGCAAACCCCACAACGATCTGCAGCAGCCCTGCTGCAGTATGGGCTGCACTAATGATGGAAAAAGTGACCTGGCTCAGAACAAAATCCTGCAGCAATGCCTGTAACATGACTCCTGTGTACTGTCTGGCCAGTGTTACCACCAAGTCTACCATGCTTCCTGGAGCCACATCATGCCAGTAGGAATCGCATTTGCTCCCCTCTGGCTGGGCTTTTTGTGTGTCTAAAGCTGATTCTTAGGCTGTGAAGGATCAGGACAGGAGCAGAGCACAGGGTTCGTGGGTCACTCGCTGGCTGTGTCACAAATGTCTCGGTCATCCTGCCCTTGACACAGGCATGCTGACCCAACGGCTCTGGGTCAGTGTCAGCCTCCAGACCCAGCCCTGCCTGCTCAGGGTGTGGGAGGGCTCTGCAGAGCCCCTGGCTGTGGCTGGATGCTCAGTGCTCCTGGGAGCAGGTGAGTCAGGGGCTCCCCAGGACACTGCCCTCTCTCCATCTACCACGGTGGATTTGTCTGCAGGATGTCTGAGATCTTGGAAAAGCACTGTATTTACACAAATATATAAATAGATGCAGCATCCGGGTTGYGTCCTGAAATGCTGTTTCCACTCTCCAGCAGCTACAGAGGGAGCAAAAGGGCTCATGCTTTTTTTTTCACATTATTCTGAGATTCTGTTGCAAAGGGATCCCACCAGCCTTGTCCCACAGCTKCTGCTGTGGGGCTGGGCGTGCAGGGGTGCCTTGTCCTCTCTGCTGGCCTCCTGAAGCTGGCTTCCTGCAGGTCTGTGCAGAGCTACACACTGGATGGAKCACAGAACAAACAGACTCTTGGACAGAAAGTGCTCCTCGACCRTGGAGCCCCTTCTTCCCTGCCTTGGCCACTCCCTGCGCTGTGCTCCCCAAATGTGTCCTGTTGCCACACTTAACCCTTACCTTCGCTGTGACATCAGGGGTGTGCACAAAAGCAGCAYAGGTCTCTCTGCCTCCAGCCAGCTGAATGTTCCACATCTTTGAGTTCATTCTCTTACTCAGATTAATCCCAGGGTCCTTCCTCTAGATGTTGTAACACCAAAGACTGATGTCCTACTGAAGGCTCCAMATTGCCCAGAAGTCTAATGACCAAGCCCAGTTGTCCCAGGTAGCCTAAGCCACCTCCCAGTGGCCTGGGCAGCCTCCCTCCATASCCASCAAGGCCAAATTGACAAACAKGTCWGTGTTATGGCAGACTGCCAKGTCCTTTGRTTGCATYGTCAAGGTTTGAAYGKGCCAGATCTACCCTTCCTTCCACACAGGGTCACCAGATGAAGCCCATTCAAAGCCATGGGCCACCTGTGTTGAAGAAGGCTCAGCCTGCCTCCCCTGAGGCAGGGATCACCTCTGGCAGTGGCTCCAGCATTGCACCCTAAAACACAGCCCTTCAGCCCTGGTTACTCACAGTGGTTATCGGTGTGGCCTGGGAACAATTCCAGGGTCCTCTTGTGGGGATCCTCCTCCTCAGGGCTCATGTCTTCAGCCTCCCACTGGCTGGACCCCCTGAAGAAGCTGCTGCAGCTCCCGTAGGCACAGCACTGGTAGGCATATGGCACCTCCAGGACTCTGCGCAGAGGAAAGCAGAACTTTAGAGTGTGTCCCCTCCAGGACCTGACTCTTAAGCACTTTTTGCTTAATTCCTTCAGTTGCTCAGAGATGAAACTCATCTGTACAGAGTCAAAATATTCTGAGTTGGAAGGGACCCACAAGGAGTCATGTYCAGTTCTTAAGTGAATGGGCCATTGTGGGATCACACCCGCAATGTTGGTGCTGTTAGCACTGTACCCTAAACCACCTGAGCTAACCTCAGAGTCAAAAAATTGTGGAATGCCCTCTGAATTTCTGTGATACCCTTGTGCAGGGGCCACACTGATCTTCCCTGCATGGTTCCAATTTGGGTGCATGTGCTGCTGACATGACCAAAGCTGCTCTGTGTGGTGATGGTCACAGGGGAGAGGGACTTTGCTCTGGCGAGGACTCCATGTAGGACAGAGTGTGGAACCCAGGGCACCCCATAGTGTCTTTGCACTGACCCACTTTTGGTGCTTAAGACACTGTCAGTCAATAGAATGTTGTCAAATGTCAGGTTTGGAAACTGCTCTCAAGTTCCCAGATGGTTCCTTGTCCTGGTTCCAGCCAGAACAGGGTTAATTTTTGCAGTGGGCAGGATGGAGCATGGCCAGGATACACRGGTTATTCTGTACCACCTCACTCATTGCTGGGAGCTGGGGGGAAGGAAGGAGACTCTTCTGGGGAGAAAGGAGAAAATGTGGTGGGGGAGCCATCTGGTATTTGTTTGGTGTTGGGGGCTTTCCATGTAAATAATTTTATTTTCTTATCTTTTTTATTATTAATATTGTTGATGTTACTGTTTGTTTCTTATCTCATTGCTGTTTCCAGTAAATTGTTCGTATCTGAATCGATGATCTTGGCCTTTTGTGCCTCCAGCTGGGGGGTAATGAGTGGTGCATGGTTTTAACAGGAATGCTGAATTGGAGAATACCATTCCTAAAACACCACACTCCTAAAAACCCATCTGCAGTTCTCCTCAGACTGAATTACCCCCTCTCTCCAATATCCCTTGTACAGCCTTCATTTTTTACCCCAAGGCACGTTTTGCTGGGCATCCCTCCCTTGCTTCAAAGGTTCCCTAGAGCATGGCTCCCCTTGCTTGGTGCTCAGGGTCACAGAGGCCCCTTCAAACCCCAGTTCCAGGAGCGTGTCTCCACCCTGACAGCCCTGGCAGGGAATTCTCAGAAATTATTTAAATAGGTMTGATTTCTACTTGAAAGTTGAATTGTTAGTCACTAATTCTAGCATGTATTACGAGGTTAATTCAACAGCAGCTGAGCATCATCTGGATGCAATACCAGGCTGTCTGTCAGCAGCTGCATTTTTGGCTTTGCTGGAAGTCAGGGAGACTGCTGATGAAGGCAAAGGAACCTCAGGTTTTCCAGACAATTAAGGTCTTCTGACAAGATCAGTAAATACGGTGAAACTCTATATTCTAAAAATATGCTTTTGTTTTATGTTCCCAAACATTTCTGGCYGAGCCCGGGAGGGTCTGGAAACGTTGTATACAAGCTTGTTTCCTGTTGTAAGCTCCAAATTAGATGCTATTATTGAAAGGTGGTGGGGAGGTGCAGGCCTCTCCCAGCCAGGCTCAGAACTGCTCTCAGATGGCTCCTGCAGACCTGTCCCAAGAGCAAAGCTACTTAATGGCAGCACCCCAAAATTTAGGGAATTTTAATGGGTCCATTGCCTGGCATGGTTCAGTGAAGCACTGCTGCAGGCTCAGTTTCTCTGGTACCAATCCAAACCAACTCCAGGGATGCAAATGGAATTAATTTAGAGGAGAAACACCCTGGAAGTGCTGAACTTGACCCACCCTGCACMAGGGACTGCCTGTTGGAGTGGGTCTGGAGGAGGCCACGGAGCAGCTACGAGGGCTGGAGCACTGGACCCAGGCTGGGAGAGCTGGGGTGTCCACCTRGAGAAGAGAAGGCTCCAGGGAGACCTCAGGGCCCCTTCCAGTGCCYAAAGGGGCTTGGCACTTGTGAGGCTGCAGCCTGAGTCCTGTGCTCAGTTCTGGACCCTTCACTTCAATAAAAACATTGAGGGGCTGGAGTCAGTCCAGAAGAGGGAGAGGGCAATGGAGCTGAGGAAGGGCCTGGAGAGTAAATCATAAGAAYGGTGGCTGAGGGGGCTCAGCCTGGAGAGAAGAAAGCTCAAGGGGCCCCCCATCAGCAGGSACCTTCTCACTCCCCACAGCTGACATTTGTAACAAGGTGGAGATCGGTTTCTTCTCCCAGGCACTAAGCAACAGGGTGAGAGGAAACGGCCTCAAGCTACACCAGGGGAGACTCATGTTGGAAGGAGGAGGAATTCCTTCAAGGAACGGCTTTTCAGACACTGGGAGGGGCTACTCAGGGAGGTGGTGGAGTCCCCATCCCTGGAAGTGTTCAAGGAATGACTGGACATGGCACTCAGTGCTCTGGGCTGGTGACAAGGTGGGGACTGGGCWCAGGTTGGACTCGATGATCTCTGAGGTCTTTCCCAATATTAATGATTCTTTGATTCTGTGGTTCTGTGAAAAGAGCTGGAGAGGGACTTGGGACAAGGGCCTGGAGGGATAGGAAAAGGGATCCTCATTTCCTAATGACAGAGGGCAGGGTTAGATGGGATATGGASAAGGAATTCTTCCATGTGAGGGTGGGGAGGCCCTGGCACAGGGTGCCCAGAGCAGCTGTGGCTGCCCCTGGATCCCTGGAAGTGTCCAAGGCCAGGCTGGACAGAGCTTGGAGCACCCKGGGATAGTGGAAGCTGTCCCTGACCATGGCAGGGAATGGAATGGGATGAGCTTTARTGTTTCTTTCCAACCCACACCATTCTRTTGTTCAATGATCTTGGGTGTAGAAAACCCTCCAAAAGCTTCTGGAATCCCTTGCCATGTGGAAGCCAGCCATGCAGCAGATCCCAGCTAYGATGAGTGAAAAAGGTCACAAGAGATTCCCCTGCAGGCACCGCTGYTGAGGCAGCCTCCAGTGAGAGCCCCACACTTCTCCTCAGCCTGGGCTGGTGCAGTAACCTGTGAGCCCAGCCCTGTGTGTGAACTGGGGAGTCTCCAGCTTTGGGAACCCCTCCTGGGGGAGGGGGAGCATCAGCTCACACATTCCTGGCTTGAAGGTAGCTCCCTGGAAACACCCAAGCAAGAGGCGACTTAATCCCAGGGGAATTTGTGTTCTCTGGACCGTGGACACCTCAAGGCAGGTGCCACAATGAGACCCAGGAACTGAGGAGGGCCAGGAAGGGCTGAGCCTGCAGCACAGCACTGCGCTCTGAGCCTTTTGCAGCCTCTCCTTGATCAGTTTGACCCCTKCAGGCTCCTCATTAATCCGTCACAGACAAGACACGGCCACACAAACAGAGTTTATGGAAGGAAACCTGGATGTCATTAGCTGGGACTGCTTCTGGGAATGTTTTCCATTGAGAGGAGCCCTGAGCTGGGCCTGCTCCACACTTTCCACTTGTGTGTGTGTGTGTTTGGGGTGGGGGTGGTGGCCTGGGAGCACATCCCTGCTCTCCCGTGGCACATTAAATAGACRAGATGTGCTAGCAGCAGATCTTCCCCCAGCCATGGGCCTGGAAGCACAGAAAGAGCATGGGATGGACGAGGAGAGCAGGAGGCTGTGCTGTGAGCAAATAGAACCTGTGCTGAACACCAGAAAGAGCCAACACTCCAGGTACCTCATCTTGGGGAAGCTCTCCTTGGTGAAGGGCTCCGAGAGAGCCGGGTTGCCTTGGAGCTTCARATGGGTCAGTCCAGCCAAACCATCCAGGGGCAGCGCGACCAGCTGGTTGTTGGTCAAGTCCCTGGTGAGGGGAAAGCAGAGAGGGAGACCATGGTCAGGGCTCTGCTGAGCCAAGCAGAGGGCACTGCCGCGACTGCTGCCTGGATGTGATGCTGGAGTGGGGCTGGGTGCTGTGTGGGGCCAGGAGCCTCTGGAGAGAAAYAAATTGAGACTCATTTTCCAATCTCATGGCCATACTGAGAGCTCTGGGTGGTGCCTCCCTCGCTGTACACATTCGTGCCCCACACATCTCCTCCTACATGACAGGTCAGGAATGGCTGCAGATCCCAGCCCATAAAATACCCAAGAGTCTTAGAGAGGGGGCTGAGGACTGGGGACCCTCCAGAGCCAGCACAGAGGGTCTGCAGTGACTCTTRCAGGAACAGCCCATCATGCTGATATTCCTTGAAGGCATCTAAGGCAGCTATGAAAGCATCAGGAAATGGAGATTTGAATATTCAGGGTGAGAGCATTTTGAAGATGGCTCCTCCTGAACTTCATCATCCCTTTATTAWCAGTGTTAATAGGAAAAYTTGGGATTTGTTCTGTCCAYATCATGYTGAGATATGCACCTCAGCACATYAGTGTTCCAGCAGCTAAACCCCAGMTGTTCTGGTAGCCCAGGGGGTCAGTCTGAGCTCCCATCCATGGCYCACTGGGAAGGAAAATCAACTTACAGCTTGGTGAGGGAATGCAGRGTCACAAAGGCTTCTGGGTGGATAAACCGAATGCAATTCCAGCTCAGGTCTCTGCAAGGCAAGGACACAGCAGTGAGAAGGGAGCAGATGAGAGCAGTGAAATTGCTGAACTGCTGACACCGGCCTGGCCAAGGGCCCTGATGGCAGCAAACGTGGGGTCTGTAGCCCCTTGGTCAGCAGCAGGTTCTGCCCCATTGCAGCTCCTTGTTTGGGTCTGTATGTGGATGGTTTCTGACGGAGGGCACCAGAGTTTGCCCTGCAAGAGCTCTTTGGATGAGACCAATGGGAAAGGTTGTTTATTTTTTTTTGGTTTTTTTTTTTTTTTTCCTGGCCTAATTTCTGTAAATTTTTGGGGTTTATTTGACCCGAATGCCAAACAGGTTGTGCCAGAGCATCCCCAGTGCAGTCACAGTGCTGGGTGCAGCAAGGGCAGACAGGGCCAGGGGTCTGAGAAGGTATATCAGGAACAGTGTGGCCAGCAGGTCCAGGGAGGACATTCTTCCCTTCTACTGGGCAATGGTGAGGCCACACCTTGAGTACTGTGTCCAGTTCTAGGCCCCTCAGTTTAGGAAGGACATTGAGATGCTTGAACATGTCCAGAGGAGGACAAAAAGGCTGGGGAACGGCTTGGAACATAAGCCCTGTGAAGAGTGGCTGAGGGAGCTGTTCTTCAGCCTGGAGAAAAGGAGACTCAGGGGTGACCTTATCACTGAAGGGTGGCTGTGGCAGGTGGGGTCAGTCTCTTTCTCCAGGCAGCAGCTAGCAGAACGAGAGGACAGCCTTAAGCTGCACCAAGGGATATGTAAGTTGGATATCATGATAAAGTTTTTATGAAAAGAGTGATAAAGTACTGGAATGGTCTGCCCGGGGAGACCATGAGACCATCCACCATCCCTGGATGTATTTATCAAAAGACTGGATGTGGCACTTGGTGCTGTGGTTTATTTGAAGTGTCAGGGCAYGGGTTGGACTCGAAGATCTTGAAGGTCTCTTCCAACCTCATGATTCTKTTATTCTGTGATTGTGTGATTTTAGGGATGTCTCCTGCCATGTCAAGGTGCTTTGGATTTACTGAGCCCCCTCCATAAGCTCTGCCTCCATCCTAGTGAGAGGGCTCCGYTCCCTCCATCCCCAGTGGAGAGGAAACCAGCAAGCTGGGACACATTTCTTGCCTAAGGCCGACTACAGGTCAACCTTCACCTCTCCAGCTCTAAGGGAGCCAAGATACCTGCTSAGGTGTGTGTGAGGATGGGTGGGATGGATCCTGGTGGGATGGATCCTTCCCACAGAGACCAGCACAGTTCCCTAGGTGCTCGTAGAGCTTGCTCAGGTGTGTGTGTGTGCCTGTGGCTGGAGCAGCATGCTCAGGTGTCCCTGAGTGCTGCAGTGTCCCCTGTAGCACCTCAGCATTCCCATGTGGTTGTAAATGTGGTGCAGGTAACACTCATGGGATCCCGGGAATGCTGGGCTGCTCAATGGCATTCACACTGCTGCACCACGGCAGGAGGTTTCATGTGATTGAGTTCATTTCCTAACACAACAGCAAATGAAGACTGCCAGGGCTCTTCCCAGATTGTCACAGAGACAATCATGCCCTTYGGGGCAGCTCTCCAAGGTGCCAAGCTCTTAGGAGGTCACTCTGGGTGCGTGGGAAGTGTATGCTTGAGTGTCCTTGGTGCGTGGAACACAAACTTTGAGTTGTGGGGAGGAGCCCTCAACCAAAYGGGAGGCTCTGCATGGATGTGCCCGGCCCAGGACAAGCCCGTGTGGGACAAGGGCTGCTGGAGCTCCGGTACCCCAGGGTCAATCACTGCCAGGAGCTCCTCCTGCATTCACAGGGCCTGACCGTGACGTGGGCTCTGCTGTGGCACAGCTGCAGYRCGTGGGCACCAGCGGGGCAGGGAARGAGGGCATCACAGGTACAGGRGAGGCCCAAAKGATGGTTTGTGCCCTCTTTTTTTCTAAGGTGGAATGGGAGAGGGACTCAGCAGAAAAGCCTCCCAGGAGGGCCAGAGGCAGCAGGGTCGGGAACTCCCCCAGCCCAAGCGGGGTCCCAGCTCCCCTTCCCCAGCACAGCCC
>NW_026623457.1:0-84265 GCF_030028575.1 Malurus melanocephalus
TCCAATTTAAAATTATAATTATTTTACTTAATTGTTTATCATGTCAGAAGATACAGATAGATAAATGGCTCTTTCTGGTAACATTTTGAATACAAGCATAATTTTAGTGATCAGGTTAACATTTTYTTYATTCTRCTGTCAAACTGACAGAAAACTAATATGCAATTGTACTTTTATAATTTGAAGACACATTCCTTTCATAAATATTTGACCTGAGTTAGAAACTGAATGAGATTATAGCTGTCTCTTAATGTTTTATACTTGAGTGATACAGGTTATCTAACAGAAAAAACTAGTAATATGGTAAAGAGCCACACAGAATTCTGTGTGCACATTTTATTTAGAAATCTTATTCTCTTTTATTTACCTTAGGTGAAAAAATATTTCTTTATGGTACACTCCACTACCTCACATGAAGGTTTGTTGCAATTTAGCAGTGGCAGTAAATGTCTGAGCTCAAAGCAGGGATAAAATTTGCAGGTGTTTTAATAGATGCATCTGAAAGATGCATGTCTAGGTCAGTGACAAAATAACCTATTCATTATTAATATTATTTTTAAATGTATTTCTTTTCATTCTCCTTTATAAAGGAAAATGACTGGCAGTTCTTCCAGAAAGTAAATAGTGGGTCTTTAAAGCATATGTTTCTGTATTGTATAGCACAATCTGGATTATAGCAGTTTTAACTCAGTGAAATCCCATTTTTTTAATGCATAATTTCTGAACTAGTGGTATTATTAACATTTCAGCTTGCTACAAATGCTAAAAGACCTAGAAGGAGAACAAACCGTTCCTTTTAGTTTTACAGATAAATAATCTAAAAGGCTGCAGGAGATTTCTCCAGTCAGAGATAGGAATTGAGATGAGAGACCCAACTTTTATCTACTTGTTTGGAAAAACCATGTTCTTTCTGTTCAGCTGTCCTGCTCATATACACTGAAATACATATTTCTCACATAGCTAGAAATAAAATCTCAGTTTTCTGTTTCCTTCAGTACTATCTAGTAACTGTAATAGCAGAAAATTGGTATTGTTTCCATCTAGGTCTTTGCCCATGCAGAAGCTATATAAGTTGTTTAGGCATTAGAATTCCATGGTCGAGTTCTGGGGGCAGTTTTGGCTGCCACAATATAAAAAGTATATTAAACTATTAGAGAGTGTCCAAAGGAGGGCAACAAAGGTGGTGAAGGGCCTTGAGGGGAAGCTGTACCAGGAGCAGCTGAGGTCACTTGGCTTACTCAGCCTGGAGGAGACTGAGGGGAGACCTCACTGTGGTCTTCATCTTCCTCATGATAGCAAGAGGAGGGACAGGCTTTGATCTGTTCTCAGTGCTGACCGGTGACAGGACCCGAGGGAATGGCCTGAAGCTGAGTCAGGGCAGGTTTAGGTTAGGAAAAGATTCTTTCACCCAGAGAATGATTGGGCACTGAAACAGTGTTAAGGAAACTTCCCTGTCTAACCATGCAGGAGCCACTCTGGCAGTCACTCCCACACCACCTGAGATAGGAGTGAAGTCCCTTTGCAGCCACACACCCCACACTCCACAAGTCAGACCTGGTTTTGTTACTGGCTCAACCCCAGTGTCCCACAGCAGAGTCTCAGATGTCTCGATCTTCACAATAGTTTAATTGTGATGCAATAATAAATAACAGTTCAAGCTGGGTGTCTCCAAGGAGGGACCCTAAAAAAAATGAGTGTTTTTATACTCTTGGAGTACAACCAGGTGAAAGTCTTGGGTAGTCAGCTCCTGCCGTGTCTATGAGTGTCTGTGCCACAGATCCCTGTGGCAGTTCACGGCCTTTTGCCTGGGGCTCCTACCCCGATCTCAGTCTGCAGCTTGCACTGCAGTTGCACTCTGAGCTACTCTACGGAATACATTCCCTGACAACAGGGTCCCCAGAGCAATGGTCACAACACCAGCCTGACAGAGTTCAAGAAGCATTTGGACAACATTCTCAGGCACATGGCCTGACTCTTGGGACTGTCCTGGAATTCGACTTTGGTGATCCTTGTGGGTCCCTTCCAGCTCAGGATATTCTATGATTCTTTGCTTTTGCACTGACTGCTCCTCCTCTTTCTCTTCTGCTTTGGATGGTTCCACATGTTTCTCTAGAAGTGAGTTCCAGTGCACTGCCATCAGATCTTCAAAAACTTTGGAGTGAGTCTGCCCCTTCCCCATATATTGAATCCAAGTGGGAGACAGCATGGACAATGGACCTTGGCAGTTGAGGACTCTCCCAAGTGCATGTGAAAAGTCAGAAACATTTATATCAATCATGTGGAATGTTTTATTACTATAGATAGACATAAACCCAACCCCCCTTTCCTCAACAAGAAAAAACTTCAGGCTTCAGTGAACCCCTAGAGGATTCACCGTCTGAGAAAAGAAGGAAAACACAGATAACAGAAAAAGAATTTTAACAGGCAAGAGGAAAAAACAAACTGGAGAGGTTCCCAAATCAGTGTATAAGCCCTTCCAAAATGTCACTAAGTAATTCTCCTAAAGCAGCTTAGCTTTAGGTTTTGGCACTCTTTATCCAATGTTGTGAGAGAAAGCAAGAAAGAGACTCGGGTGAGACTGGTCATTTTTGGTTCCTTGGTCAGGTCATTCCCTATCTAATGTTTGGATTATTCTTCTTTCCACAATTAAGAAACTTTTGATGCCTTTCTACCTGATCTACCTCACCAGAGACCTGGGAAGGAGGGGTGTTTAATTCCCTCAGCAAACCTGATCTCAGCTGGAAACACCTCTTCTTCTTTATCTGTGTGTCTTTGTTCAACTTCATATTGACGTATCTTCGAGCATATTTTTAAGGCTAGGAGGCTCAGCAAAGGGAGAATCATGTCTGCACTTGTACCAACTGTTTAAAGAAATTATATCACAGAATGATTTACAGATATTTTCTAAGAGACAGTATTTTAAGGCATGAACAGTTCTTTTTATTTTTTTTAGAGAACAAGCAAAGAGCTGTAGTAATTACCTTCAGTCAGCATAACCCTCAGCGTTCATTGCTGTCACGGAATAGAAAAATATTTCTTCTTTGTATTTCTGGATGCAATGTTTTCCACTTTTAACTGCAGTATAAAAGGACAATGATTTTCTTCTCCACCCCCAGAAGAGTGAGAGATGAATGTTTAATTAGAGCCAGAATTTGTAATGTTCATAGAACAATTTTTTCCCCATAAGTGTCTCTGCTGATATGGATACCGTTTGTAGCTCATCTCCATACGTCCTTACTATCTGCTAACAACAGAGCCTTGCTGCAGTTGCTGCATAAGCAGTTTTTGCCTTTTTAATAAGGAGAAGGGAAGTCTTGTGGTTCATCCCAGTGGTGCAGTTTAAGAGAAAAACAAGAAATGAGGCAAACAGAGAGGATTCTTTTAAGAATTCTTTTAAGGGCAAAGAGAGGATTCTTTTAATTCTCTGATTGCTTTTGCCACATTGCTTAATTTACAATTAATTGCTTAATTGCAAAAGAAATTTTGGCAGTGTGTCTGGTGCACCTCATTCTCTGTCACTGCCAAGAAATATCAACTGGATGCTGTCAAATTACTTTTACCTTACCATTTTTTCTTGCATTATTTGTCATAGCTTGTTATCTCTTTTGAGTATGGGCTTCCTCAGGTTGCTGTGGCACGTCAAAAAGGAGGGGAAACAGCAAACTGTCCAAATGGGATCTGCTCAGCAGGGCCCTGGTGAGAGAAAACCCATGGAAACAAAAAAGAGAAGTTGTGGGGAAAGCAGAATAAACAAAGACCAAGACACTGACTGCCTCCTATTTTTTTAAATAGAAATCACCAATATTTTCCTTAAGTTTTTCTCAATATAAAGCAATTATAATGGAAATAACCCCATTGTTTGTAAAGGAGCTATTTGCTGCAATTTGTTCAGGAAGTGCTTTGCCATAGTCTCCTGAACCTTTCAGAAATGGGTGGGACTCCAAGGGCTGTGTTTTTAAGGTAGGTTTGCCTGGCAGAAGCTGCACTGACCTGCACACTTTGCATCCTAATAGCCAGTTAATTGCTCTTCTCTGATTCCAATTCTGAAACCACTTACAGAAAGTCAGTGCACTGTTGCCAGGCATAAAATCCAAACCCCAAAGAGGAGTGGGATATAGGAAAGGGTGTGATGTTCATGTTAATCACTAATTCCAGTAAAAATGAAATACTGAGGATGGAGAGTTATGTGATCACAAACATATTGCTGGAGTGGAGCCGCTGTAGTATCTCATTTATGGAGCAGTGAAATGTAGGAATGATAATAGCTTGAGTTTATATAGCACCTTTCATCACAAAGGATTCAGAGGTGATTTACAAACTTAAATTGTTACATAGATGGCACTTATAAAACAGAACACAATTGCTGTTTTCAGAGTAATGGTCTGAAACACTACAGATTGCATTAGTGCTACTGAAATTATTTGGGCTGTTATTGAAGAATAGGTAGGATTCTTTATTTTTGCAGAATAAAAACGGAATCATACTGGCCAGCTCATGAATGAGCTGCAACAGCTGTTAAAATGTGCCCAGAAAAGCAGCACAAGGAAGGAACCAGCATGTCTGGGAAAGGAAGGTCTCTCTCAACATAAACCTTTTAAGTGATTCAGTGAAAGCAGGAGCATTACCACCCCATGGAAAAATCTGTGCATAAGGGGTCCTGGTATCTATGGAGTGGCACGGGCTATCCAAAAAGCCTTGACTTTTGCATTTCCTCAAAATGTCCGAGAGTTTGATGGCCCAAAGCACTGCAGGAGGAAAACAGGCCTGCAGTCCAGGCTCATGGAGAAGCACCTCTCTGAACTTACAGTGTCTCTTCTGCCATCTTTAGGCTTCCTTGCAGGTTTCCTGCCCAGATGCTGGTGCTGCCTGTGATATTTAAATGGGATTTACAGGAAAGTACATTGAGGATATATTATATGAAAAGTCCATATAGATGGATCTGACACTTACAGAACTATCATTGTTTTGGTCACTATGTCTTGGACTGTGATTGCAGAAGTGGTCTGTGTTGGCTCAGCTGGAAGAAGGCAGATAGAGGCAACTGCTGAACAATCTGCAGCTCTTTTGTCTGACTTCCATGATGCAGTGTTATCCCCCCTGCCCCTGTTACAGGTGAAGTTACAGCGCAGCTCCCTCCAGCATGAATGTATGTAGTTACTCATCTGGCTATAAACCGAGCTGAAACAGTCTTTAATATTTTCTCTTCATAGAGAAGTCGGTGTCACAGGTAAAGCTGAAAATCAGACATCTTTCTTTGCTATAAACTGAAAGCACATGTAGGTGAAAAGGGGTTCAAATGACCACTACTTTTTGGCCACTAATTCCACACCAATCAAGAGCAAGTGCGCAGACACTTCATGCAAACTGTGCTTCTGGCCTGTGCCTGCATTCTTGCGCAATTATCACCACACAATATTAAACTGAGGTTGTTTTCATCAGTGCTTTCAACAGTCGGTAGGAAATGTATAACCTACACACTGTAAACTATTAGTGTGAGGTGTTTGGAAATATTTAGGAGATGGGCAGGGAAATTGCATGGGTTTTGTTTCAGCAATAGATTTAGTCAAACAAGCTGTTGGGAGGCAGTGCCCATTTTTATTTTTGTTTTCCTATTGTACTGATTTATTTTGGACTCATCTGCTCCACGCAGTCTATTTTGAACTAAAAATAAAATGTTTCAGATGCAATGTATTCTAAGCACTTAAAATTGGAGGATTGTGTCTTGTTGGCTATATGAAGTACTGACAAAGTAAGAATTAAAAAAAAAAAGTAAAAATTTTCTGCTAAAAGATGTGAGATCAAATTGATTCTAAACAGAGTGTTGGCAAATCTCTGTGTGGTAACAACTGTAACTATGTGACTCCTGTGCAATTTAATCTGGAAAATGCAAGCCTTAAAACTTCACAAAGCAGTCTGAAAATATTCCTGTCCTATACTTATTCCAGTACAATGTGAAGTGTAATTTTAAATGCAACTGGTCTACATAATGGGATTTGTAGATTAAAGCTTAATTAGGGCAAGTAGCTCATGAAAACCTCCTCCAAATTGTAGCTGCTCTACCCCAAAATGCGCTACAGAGCAACTTGTAAGAGTTTTTTTACCAAACACTTCAGTATTTGTGGCTAAGTAGACTAAATATTAAAAGGAGTATTGGTCATGAATTTATATCTTGAATTTATATCTTGATTCTGTTAAAACTGGAGTAAAGAACCACTGAAGTAGATTAATACTGTGGGTTTTTTTTTCTTGGTGGGAAGTGGGGAATTTGTTCTGAAATATTAGAGTTAAAATAATCAACTATCTGTAATCCTTCTTTACAAATGCTGGTACAAAACTCAAAGCTGCTCTTAATTCTTTCCCAGGAGGTCAGATATTCTGCTCTGGACAGGTTGCTTTTTGTGCTAGACAGAATAGCAAGAGATCATGCTTCTATTTTGTTTAGCTAATAGTCTATTATCTTTGTTTAGCTAATCAGGTATATTTATAATCAATGTATATATATGTGTACATGTTTTATATGTATATATCTTATTATTTCTCATGTTTTAATAGGTGTATTTCTCATACATGAGTCAGAAGTTGATGAGACAAGATAGGACAATAATGCATTTCCATGTATTCACATTTTATCAGTTCTGCTCAGTATACCATTTCAAAACAGAGATGCTTGAATTTAAGCCTGTGCATGCTTACTTTGCTCAAGTGTGTTCTTACTGTTCTTGCTCAGATTTTATTCACTATTTGGTAACATGGCTGTTGATGTCAGTGGATATTCTGTCTCAGAAAGAATTCACTAGAACAAAAAAGAAATTTGAAGGTCTGACACAATCTATAAAGGGTTGAAATTGCTTTCACCAGAAATGCTGGCAGAGAAAGCAGCTTTTACACAAAGGATGGTAATAGTGTGCAGCTCCATCCAGCTGAAATTACAAGAGAAGGTTACAAAGACATAATGTGACAACCCAAATTAGATTTTGGCAAACTGGGCAAAACTAACACTTTACCCTCAGTTTTTTTTATAAGATTTCCAATGTCCCCAGTGGTCAGGACCATAGATTTATTTCTTGTAAGAAGACTGGAGTGTTCAGGAGTAACACATGTGAATTAGAAGAGCAGGGGGAAAGCAAGTCAAACAGCAAAAAAAAAAAACAAAAACCAATCTAAACAAAAAATCTAGAACCAAAAAAAAAAATTCAAAAATTAGAAGCACTTCTATTCATGTGAGAAGAAGACAATGTGTTTGCCTAGAAAACTAAATCAGTTTGTGTGTGTTGATCTGAAATGTTTTGCCATTTTATGAAATTCAGTGTTGATCAAAGGGAGAGAATCAAGCAACCTGTTTCAATGAATGCTAAAATGTGTGTTTTACTACGGTTTCAGGTACCTTTCAGATGTGTGAATGCCCTCCCTCTTGGCTGAGCTTGCTGGGGCTCCCAGGAGGGAAGGCCGGGTGCAGGACCCTGCGCTGCTGCGGCTCAGGGGCCCCGGTGAGCTCCCGCTGCTGCACGGCTTCAGCAAAATGCTTTTCACCAGGCATCTCATCACAGACTGCTGATTTAGAGCAAAAATATTTGCTGCTGTCTGTTTCGCTGATGGCCAGTTTTTGTGGGAAGGAAGGGCCCCTTGGAGACTGCACGCCAGGCTGTGCTGTTACCTGCTCCTGCTTAGTTAGCAGCGGCCGAGGCCGACCTGGGAGAAGGCTTAGCCTTTGCCAGGAGTGCTTCTGGGGAAAGGAATCTGTTCACTGATGCAGAAAGCCTTTTCTTGTGCGGAGTGCCCCCGGCTCATTCAGTCTTGTTTCCCAAAGTGACTGCGGGCTCCTTCTGCGGCAGCTGGGGCAGCACCGGGAGGGCGCGGCGTGTCCCCGTGTCCCCGTGTCGCCTGGCTGTCGCCTGGCCGCCCTCCCGGCGCGGGTGGCCCGGGGGACACAGCGCCAGCCGCGGGGCTCTGCTGGAGCTCGGCCCTGCAGAGCTGAACAGCACCACCCTGCCGCTTTCCACACTCCCGTGTCTCCACAAAAGCCGATGCACTCAGGCGGGTGCCCCCAGCCCCCCGCTTGGACGATGGCGGGATTAAAGGATCGGCGCATTTCTTCTTTTCTCTCTGCTTGGTTGTACAACACGCTACCGGGGACAGGCGGCGGCTGCCAAATTGCATCCCGCATCTGTTCATTTCCAAACGCGCCTTTGTTAGGTGAGAACGAAGGCCTCATTATTGGCTGTAAGTATGTAGTCACTTAGGAAAATAAGTCAATAAGTAAACATCTGAGTGAACAAATTGGTGATTTGCATCTCCTTGTTCCCTGAATGTGTTCACAAGTGGTGAGAAAAAGAGACAGTGTCTCCAAACACATCCACGTGGCATTTCCCCACAAAACAGTTTTTCAAATAGACTGTCTGGGTTTTTCTGCCAAATTATATGGAGCAAAGTCTGGGGATAAGAGAGATAGATGCCTGTATTGCATTTAGTAATACGGGGTACTGAGGTACAGGTATAAAGATTACTTTCATTCTGGAATACTTCTGATTTACTCCTAAACACAAAATTGACCATATGGAGAAATCTCTATGTCTGAAAAAAAAAAGTAGCTCACTATTTCAGGGCTGCAAGGGAAACTTCTGCTTCTTGTGACAGTAAATCTCTGTGCTATCATTTTTCTGTTCAGTAGACTGAAATTTAGATTCAGGAGCAGTATAGAATTAGTGGCAAAAAAACTGCTAGAGAAACTCTTAAGTCATATTGACTTAAGTGATGAGATCATGCCAAGAAAGTTAATGCAGGCAGCTCTAGGGGAATGCTGATCAACTGATTTATTCACCTCTGTTTGTTTTAACCAAAAACATATGTCTAAGGAGGATTTCAAAGCAGATGAAAAAGCTAAAAACCCCCAAGTTTCCTTTAGACCGTTGTTGTTTTCACTCCATTGACTATATGTTTTTCATGTACAGATAAAACAGTATGAAGATATTAAAATACAGCATAAATGCCTTTTAAAGTAACTTTAATTTTATGTTGACATTTGTGAAAAACTAACCTTGGATTCCAGGTTGTGTGGTTCCAGATCAGTAGGGCAGAACCTGGCTCTGTGTTTCTGCTTGCCTTGTTCACTGCCAATCATCCTTTCCCACTTTGATTATGCTTGCAGCCACTGCCTGTGGTTTTATTATAAATTATTTCCTACAATTAAGGCTTGACAATAAGTTTGTGCAAAGATAACTTGATAGCCTAAGATCTAAAGTAAGTTTAGGCTGTTTCAAATTCTACATGCACATTGGCGCATGGTCCCATGTGATATGGGTGAACTTCTTTGGTTAGTCCCCTCCTGCATGGAATCCAGTCTCACCCTGACATGCAGATTTTTTGAGTTTGTGTTAAAAAGAAACTGGATCTGATTTTCATTTTTCAAAGAACTTTCCGAAATGGAACAAAACTAAAATTTTAGAAAAACTTGAATGAGGACACACATAAGGATCCTAGGAACATTTTAAAATATCTTTCATTTCTAGACTATAACCTTTCCTGGAAACTCATAAATATATGATGTCTACAACAAATTTGTGCTCTCAATTCAGTATGGACTTTAATATAGTCAGTAACCCATCAGTATACACTATAGAGCATTTGCATCAAAGCATGGAAGAAGCTTTTAAATATTGTATTTTTAATATATTTAGTAGGGACTTACAAGTTTTGTTGTGATTGACTATCAGGCAAATAGTCCATATTGCACATGCAAACATAGCTCTGATTATTGGCTGTGTAAATTAAATTTGTTTTGTAACTGTGATTTTGCATGCATCTACCTGTTTCTGTGATAATCAGATAGAAAGATTACCACATCAACAATGAAAACGCTCACCGATGAGAGATTTCACATCTCTGTTTTGAATCCTTTCTCATAAGAATTCCTCACATGTGCCTGCCTTTATTTATGCTTCTGCTTACAGGAGAATTTAAAGGCTCTCGCTTCTGCATCCGCATGTAAACATTGAGAAACTCATTTAGCTCTACACACCATGAAAGAGGCATTCTGTTCTCTCCCAGAAATTTTTTTTTTTGTTCTTACATGTTGAGATCATTAGATGTTAGATTATCAAAGTATTGAGAGACATTGTGTCTTTGCCCCCAGATTCATTACCACAACTCTTTGCCACAGCAGAACCATAAAGCTGCTTGACAAAGAAGAATTTGACTTCTGGGAAACTTTTCAAGAGCGTTTAAATTGAGTGGGTATGGACTGGCCACCATTGCTTGAAAGCTCAAGTCCATTTGGAAGGGAGAGAGATGAAAAAGAACAGGTTTACACTAAATGGTATGGGAGAATATGGGCCATACAGTGCTCTCCACTGTGGAGTGGTTCAATAAAACAGTTGAGTTGGATTAAAATTTAGGTAAATAAGAGGTTGAGAAAAGTCAGAGAAGTGTACCTTGGGGAATGATTGTACATGGTTTCAGGAAATGACCAAATAATGCCTTTATTCTTATCTCAGTGATTTGTCTTAATATAAACCAAAAGCTCTCCGGGTCTCTGAAGAGGCACATGGCTCATCATTTTTCAGTGTATATAGATAACAGAAATGAAATCCCAGATTCTTTCTTTCTCTCCAACTAAGGCACTCATTGTTAAACCTGATCCACTCTTAAGAAAAGGCTTTTCCCATTAGACACATAAATCCTAGTGAACATAAAGATTCCCAAGTTGCAGCATGATGGAGAATTTGGATGTGAGCAGAATCAAAGATGCCTTTGAATTCCTAAAGCAAAGATGCTCATTCATTAGCACTGGAAATACTGCTCAGGACAGGGAGTTCTGATGAACCAGGAGTTAACACCGAATATATGAAAAGCATTTGTTGCATATGCAACTCATGATCATTATACATATGAATAGAAATTGTTGTGCCAGCAAATAATGTTTGCCCTACATACTTGAAAAAAACCCACCTTTTTACCAAAACTGAAGGCTCTCCTGGCATAAATGATGGCAATATTAAATTTGGAATTCTAAGTCTTTGGTATTGTTGAAAGAGATTGTCCTGGGGGATCCAAAAGTTATGGCTTTAAAATAATGAAAAATATTCTGAAAAGTCCATGATAACTGACATGAAGAATCATCTTTAAAACGTAATACAAGTAAATATAGAAATAATGGGGAAAAGTGGAAGTAGAAGCACTGAATTTAAATTAAAGGTTAAAAATGCAGGCAGCAAAGAGAAGCTAAAGAAATCAGTGAGATATAAGCAGAAATAGAATTAAAATTGTAAGAAAGATTTTGAAGCATATTAGGAATAAAATCACCTTAATCCAAGACTAGGCCCATTGCAATATGAAGAATATAAAAGCAAATAATACGAAAACCAAAAAAATACAGAAACATTCAGTTAATAATTCTGTTCAATGTTTGAAGAGAAATAGGAGATGAAATGGTGGATTAAATGAGAAGTTTACCATCTGCAGGGAAAGAGAATGTGAAACTTTATCTGCTATAATTAAATGCTATAGAATCAAGTGGCACAGAAAAGTACAATTAAAAGTCTAAGAGGAATTATCCAAGGAACAGAAAGAGCTGAGTCAGTTTGTGATTGAGATATAACTCTAGAACTGGACATGGATAATTACCTGTGGAAGACAGGCTTGTTGGAAGCTTACATATCGCAAACAAAAGCACATGGGAGTCCAGTGGGTAAATGTTGAACTTGAACAAATTTGGCCTCAAAGGAGACAGATTTTCCTTGTATTAAGGTAATTTAGCATGGGAACAGCTCACCAGGGAAGGTGGCAGACTCATCAGTTGGAGACTTAAATGAAATGAGATAATTCTTGAAAGGGTTGCATGTCAGGAAAATTCTATTCTGTGTATAGACAAGGTCAGACTAGATGATCAGAGCAGTTCTTTTTGGCCACAGCATGTATAAATTATAAATTAAACCCAAACTAATTTAGAAAATTATGTTCCAACCCAAACTAGAAACTAATTTACTGTCTCCTGCATTAGATTCTTCTCTCTTATAATGTCTCCAGCATAACTGCCATTGATTTTTTATTAATTAATGGCACATGTTTCTAATGTGGTCTGCTTTGTGGCCGTCTAGTACTTAGGTTCCTTTTGTGTGGCTGATGTACATGTGCATGTAATGAATTATATATAAAAAAGGACTGTAAAAGAACTTACACTCAAAAGAAAGCATGAGAGACAACAGGTGGGCACAACAGCCCCATTGAAGGGGGCTGAGGGATGGTACAATACTGGGTAGAACTGAAGAGTTTCATGGAATACAATAAGGTGCCATATGGTCAGACATGCCTGAATGTGCTGTGGGGGCTTTCCAAGCGAGACTGGCTGCTTTAGCAAAAGGCTCACAGTTAGCATTAAAAATGACAAGGAGAAAATTTTATTGAATTGGCAAAAACTCAGACTCAACAGTGGAAGGTACCACAGCCCTGTAAATACAGAGGGCAGCTGCACAGAATCCAGGCCTGCATAAATATTTTCAATGTCTTTATTTTGGAAGATGTAGAATTTAAGGATGTTGGCATCCTTAGAGAAGCTGAACTAAGTCATTAAAGTTATTCCTTGAAAAGCCTTGAAAGATATACTTCTGTTCTGTGACATGTTGCTCCAAAAATATCTGAGCAGTAATGGATGTTTTATCATCAGCTCAAATAAAAGACAGAATACCTCTCCAAGCATTTAAAATAAGTTTGGAATGGAGGTGCAGTAAGAATGCTTGTACTAAGTGAGCTTTTAGATTGAGAAGAGTTGCACTACTTTCTCCCCAATCATTTGGAGAGGCAGAGTGAACCTCCTAAACCCTGTGAAAGATACCCCGCTTTCAAATTCTCAGTGGCATTCTGTGATTTACTGGGTRCTTTTCACTTGTTCAGATACTGTTGTACAAGAGTCTGGTTAATTATCTTTGAAGTATAAAGACAATAAAAGAAAAGCCAGATAGACATCTCCCAAAACATCTTGTAGTACTTAGAATGTAGTGGGTTTTATATATATATATATATATACATTTATATAAAATTATGTATAATGTGTATTATATAGTATTTGTTTACTTACTTCTTTATTTCTGTAGCTAGCTAAATTGGTCAGGCTAAACAACCTAGAAATATTCCCATATTTCTGGGAAACTATCTTTGCTGGACTGGGGAAACTCATTCTTTACTTGTTCCACATGCAGTGATGTGCACATGGATACCTTTGTCTATAGCTGTATGTGGGACAAATGTATAAAAGGTGATAGAGAGCTTCAAAACTTTCTGTGTCATCTGTATCTCAGCTGGCATTCAATGTGCACTGTGAATGCAGGACTTTCCATCCAGCTTTTTAAGAAGCAGAGGCAGTGGTTTGCTGATATGCTCATATATACAAGTACACAGTGCTAACTGGAATGTGGATCATTTAAAAAGAGGATTTTGTCCAGGGCTTCAGTGGGCAATAGATCAGGTCCATACCTTGATCATTTCTGTTTAAAGTCCCAGCAGCTGCTTCTGAAGAGGTATGCAAATAGCAGCAGCAGAAAATCTGTATTTCTCAGCTACTAGTTAAAGTCATTCACTGAAGTGTTGTGTCTGTCTGAGGGAGAGCAAAAGTGCTCGTGCWGCAGTAAGGCAAGACAGGCACCACTGGGGATTTTCCCTGCTYTGAGACCCCAAGTCTGGGACAATGCTGTAGTTTTTTCAGAGTCTGCATAAGTCAGTTTGTATTAACATCATGGCTCATGGTCCTTGGCACAAGAAAAAGGATTAATAAAAAAAAGATTCTTGCTGCATATCTCAGGGCCCATATCTGCCAGCCTCTCTGGGTGTTTAATTATCAGTCCTGGAGTGGCCTTCCTAGAATGCTGCATGGATCTATCATTTGAGGTTTTTTTCTGTCTGCTCTTTTCTTTGTAGAGATGTAATGAATTTTTAGTGCGAGTTGGGATGTTTTCTTATATCCCCATAATTTGGAATTCAGGTGCATTAGGAGAAATTGGTGATGCTATTCTTTGCCCAGTCAATTACTGATCTGGAGTCATTTTGTTTTTCYTGAAAATTAAACAGTTGCAATTGCAGTACAAATGTTTCATAGTTTTAATATATCATTACTTATGGGAGCAGAGCTATTGATTACAAAACAAGTGATGGCAGGTAGCTTCTTTTGTTTCTTAGTGTGTTTGGCCTCACCATCTCAATTCTCAGACAGCAACTCTTTTTCTTCTTCCATACAAGGCACGTTTCATATTGTATTACTGAAATGTACAGCTGTGTTTAGTAGCTCCATTCTCACACATTTAAGAATAGCCGTGCCTGATTTTTTTGAGATTGTGCCAGTATTCCAAATGGCTTCTCTTTTGTTTTGGAGAAGTTAAAGCTTAATTTTGGCATTTATCAGTTCCGAAGTTATGTTTGGTTTCAACAGCTTTTTTTTTTCTAAGATTCATAATTTGAAATAACTCTCAGCAATTACGAGGATTCGTCAGGACTTTGCTGAGCATCTCCTGCGTGTGTTTTTTGGAGAGAGGCGTGGGGCAGGACTCAAGGAAGCGCGAGGTGTGCGCCGGCCGTGCTTGGGGAGCGCTCCCCAGCTCTGCCCGTGCCCGGTGCTGTCAGCACCAATCCACCTCGGMGCCTTCCCGCTCTTCAATCAGCCTCTGTGGCCCCTCGTCGCTTGTTGTTCAAGCTGTGTGTCACAGCCAGTCACAACAGTTACTTCAAGCAAATTTTCACACTCTTTGGCTCAAACTGCTGGCAGCATTCCTAAAGACTCTGAGGAAATAATTCCACAAAGTGGCATAAATTAATGTGACTAATTAACATGATGTTAATTATTTGTAAATTGTATGTTTGGATACACATTACTTGAGAGGCATATGTTACATTCAATGTTTACTGAAACAAGTGACTGCTAATCGCATCTCCTGAGTGTTCCTTTCACAACAGTCAGCAAATAGAGGCTTCTCTAAAAATAAAAATTGTGTCCTAAGGGAATGCATGAACTATAGCATGCAGTGAAATGAGGAACTGGAGTAGAGAGTTACCTTCGTGGCAGCCTGAGAAATGTGTTGAAATGAGTTTCACAGGTGGTAACCACTTCCACATGTAAGTCAGGATGTATATAGTATATCAGCAGAATGTTTTTAAATGATTCTTTCCCACGCCAGTGGAAAAAATAAACAGAGTTCATGTAATTAAAAGTTGCATGCAAGGACAAGACCTCAATTTAGAGTTGAAAAAGCAACAATAACAGAGTTGTTTTCTAACTTTTGAGTTTCTGATGTGATGCTGAGAGGGTCCTCCTGCATCATTAGCAGCAGTAGCAGACACTTGAGTGGCAAGTGCAAGGAGGGCACAAATGTGACACTCTCAGTAACCCGTGGCTTTCTCAGCACGAGAGGCTGCTGTGCTGGGCTGCAGCTGCCTGCACACACCTACGGGCACTGCAGCTGGCACCAGGCTRAGCTGCACCTGCTGCTGAGCCCACACGGGTTCTCTGTGCTCTAGAGGGCATCGACAGATCGTGCTGGTGCTCAAGGGACGCTGCTTTTGTGACCAGGGAGTTTGGCTCTGAATGCCACTACTGAGGGCGTGTAACAGAGAAATGCAGCCAGTCTGGTCATRTGGTACACAGGCCACCATATCATATAATTCCTTCATTAAATTGGTCAAGCTCCATTGTTTAGGATTGTTTTCTCAGTACTGCTGCCAGAAAGTTATTTTGGARTACAAAATAATAATGCTTAAAAACTCTTTGGTAATTTCAAGTTTACATTTCTCCATGATTGCCTACTGCTATTTTTTGGGGGTCATATCAATATTCTCTTTTAGATTAAATAGTTGTTTTATCTCTCCCGTCCCAGCTTCATTTCCCGTCCCAGCTTCAGTTGCATCACATCTTTCAAAGTGCAGGTCCATAGAAGCTTAATTACTTTAAATGCTGGTTATTTTCCTGCCATAGCAGCTCCCTAAAGTCACTTGACTGTGAGTGCCACCTGACTGCACCAAGCATGAGAGTTGGTGCAAAGGAGAGGAAGGGACCATCTGTAATATAAAGGAACAGAGAGAAATATAGATRCAGAGAAAAAAATCAAACAGGCATAGCATATCTGTGAATTACATTAGTAATCAGAATTTTGAGAAGTGATTTTTCAGTCACAGTACAACCATATTTTAGATATTAGGGAAACTTTTRTATTTTATGCTTTCTCTTTATCCTTTTATACTTCCCATTCTTGCTTCACTAACCCAGATATAGGAGCTTCTCAGTAAAGGATTTTAACTTTTTTTTTCTTTTTACACAAACAACATGTTTTCCTAATGTGCTGCTTTTGGAAAGACAGAAACTGCTTTTGTTAAAAGTTAAAAAATAAAATTTAATCTGAGGCAAACCTCTAGCCTGGAAAATTTCAGCGAAAAAATTACAGCCTGGCAAAGACGTAAGCAACTTAAACCAATGTATTATAATAAAAAATATTAGGCAAACTTAACCAGAGCTCTTGTCTATAATAAAAATGTACGCAAGCATACATATGTATATACTGTGCTATTTTCTTATACATGTAATGAATAATGCAGTTCATTATTTTTGGAACTGTATCATTTGCAGTACTCTTTCAAGCCAGCTCCTGAATTCAATGGGGCTCATTGTATATGTAAAGTTTAATRCATGCATAACTCTTTTGCAGAATCATATCCTACAATATTAATGTGATATTCACATTATGAATTTACCTGCCTGAAAATCCAGAATATTTTAAAATATGGTTGCACGCATACTGACAATTAAATTACAAACCCCAGCACTCTACATTTTCCTGTGATTTTTAGTTGCAAAAAAAAAAAAAAAAAAAAAAAATTAAAAAAACCCCAACATGTAACTCCTGGCTTGCTTTTTTTTTTGTTGGTTTGTTTATTTTTTTCCCCAATTTATTGTGGTTTTTAGTATTTTTTCTTTTTTTTTCTCTCTTTCCATGGAGGAGGAAGGGAAGATACAAACACAGATTTTACTTTTCACTTGCTTAAGAAGTGTTTGGGTGCATGAGTCCTCTACTGTCATGTGTTGGCATGTGTTGACTCACATGAAGAGCCTTCCATGTGCAGATACTCTGAGAGTCTGTTTTATGACCAAGAGGCTGATGTGTTAGAACTCTCTCAGCTTTTAAATTAAAGGAAAAATTCAGCTCTGGGCATGGATGGGCAGCTGGGACTGGGATTTGGTGCTGAGGTTATACAGAATACAACAGTGAACTTATTTTCAGAAAGTTACAAGTTCCAGCTACTTTTCAAAAAACACAGAAGAGCTTTATTATGCCACAGTTCRTAGTGACTGAATTCTCTGTACAATGCATTTTCAGATAAATGGAAAAGGGTGAATACTGGGAAAAGCTTTTGTTCTATAGAAACAAAAATACAATTTTCGAGGTTCTGCAGTCATGCTGAAATCATACTATGATTTTTGAAAAGAGAATCGATGAATTATATAAAAATAAGGACTAACAGCAGGTCCTTAAGCTGTGAAGTCTTTTTGAAATGGAAATATTTATATATCTCTTCCTCGATTGGAGTAGTTTTCTTAGCATTTAGGTATTCCTATGTATTTTGACAAAAAAAAAAAAAAAAAAAAAAAACCCCAAGTAGAATAACTCAAATTATTTTAAATTTTTTTTTTTGTTTGTTAAAAAGTAGTTATGATCTGTCACTCAATCGGGCAATTGTCAGATAGCAATTGAATCAATTACCCTGCCTAGGCCACCCCTAAAAAGGTGCCGAAGTGGCCTGGCATGTCCTGTGTCATGTGGCTGCATTCAGTCATGAATGCCACTATCCACAATAAAATAATACAAAACAACCTTGGGATAGGACAAGAGGTAAGTAACAAAAATTGTAGCGAAGAAATTGCAACCATGTAAGCAGAATTAATCACTAGAGCTTGGTGATGTTGGGAGACATCCTGGAAATGTCCCAAGAAATACCATTGTGCTAAGGGCTGTTTCTTTGGGGATCCACTTTCCCCTACGGCATGGTCCTTCAGGGCCAAAACCTTGCCCAGGCAGCTGGTCAGCTGAAAGGAAACCTGTGTKTATTTGGTGGCCAGTCCATTTTACAGCGCTCAGGTTCGGTTTTTTTGGGGTGTTTCAGGCACAAGCCATCTGGGATTATTCAGAGGACAGGCTGAGACCTTGTGGAATCAGCCATATAACATGAATGTGATTTTGAGAACCTGACACAGACCCAGAGATTTGGTAGGGGAAACTGACTTCCATTCAACTACTTAACAATTTKTAGTTTTCTTCTTCCCCATGAGGACACTCCCTGTGCTGGTCATCCCATGGGAAGTGTTGTGAAGTTCCTGTTGTGAAGGCCTGTGATGACAGCTGACAGCCAGTGTCAATCCCATGAATTTCACTAGGAGTTTAGCCAGACCCCAAACACCAGGACAGCACAGGAAACCCGGTGTTCTGTCTGAATTCCTCCAATCTCTAAGTGCTATTTTGTAATGGTACAAGGAGAGATTTTGGGAGATTGGTGGTGGGATTTTTTTACTTAAAKRTCAATTTTGTTAGTGASATGGGAATGAAAGAAYCTCCARCAGATTAAGGGGAATAAAAGRGTCAGATTAGGCCCCTAAAATTAGAAGTACCTCTCTGGCTGCACCAAGTGAACTGCTGTCTCCTAGGGAGCTTGAAATTGCAGTCAGCACTTAGGTTCCACCTTAATTTCCTACTGGAAAAAATTGTGCTAATATATTAGCTGTTTTTAATTTGAGCATATACCCATTCACAAAAATAACTAACTAAGGTTAAGTTAAACTGCAGGCATATAACTTTTCATCTATGCATCACCTTTCTTTTAGGGTGCTTCTATTTGTAGGTTATATCCCTGGGGACATGCATATCCCATCACACAAAACTGAAAAACCTTCTCTTCCTTATATCCTCAAAGGACACATTCTTGTTCCTCCCTTCTTGCCTGATGGGTGACACATGGGACAGATACACCCACCAGCCTCTTCAGTTTCATGTAACAAGACTCAGTTCTAGCCCTTGTTAAGACACCTATTGGCACTGTGCATCTCAAAGATGATAAGTTTCAGAATGAAAAACCAGCCCRGCATCTCTACGTTAAAATTAGACAYATACAAAAAGTCACATGAATGTGATGTTCTTGTTAACTGTATACTTAAAAACTGCAATGACATTCAGCAGTGTGTTTTAAGAATTTTATTAAAATGCCATAATTTGCCTGTCTATTACTTAGATATCTCAGATGGATGGATGTCATGCAAAAGTGCAACTGCAACATACTTTCTTGCTTTATAGTCCATTCTTCTCTTTAGYTTTCTGGCCTCCAGTGGGATTTCTATTTTCTGTTGTTAAATCCCAGCATAATGGATAGCACAGCTGCAATGGACAGCTGTAATTTTTACTGACTTCTGTCTTGGTGTGTGACTCAGCTRTGCAGTTCTCTACTCAGCCAATGTATTTTGAAAGTGGATTTGAATATGTGTATATACTGTTTAATCAGCAACAGAAAATGTTATATTTTTTTTTAACTTCTCACTGTTGAAGGAGAAGGAAAACATGTCTATTTTGTATTTAATTTATTTATTAGCATTCCCTAGGTTCTTAATGAGGGAATGTATAGGAAGTTGTTTTGGATGTACACAGAATGTAAACCCACAGTGGAGTAGTAAACTTTTTGAAATTACATTTAATTTTAAAGTCTCATGAAAGGTAAAATAGTTACAAAACACTGAARTAGTAATAAAATCTTATTACTAAGAGAATACTAGCATTGTATTAGTGCCTTAGTAGTACCATGCTAGTACCTAGCACCATGTTTTGGTGCTTGGAAAAAGTTCTTGCCATCTTCTACTAACTCGTTTTTCACCCCTGCACAAAAGCATTAGAAAGTACCTTCATCATCCCTGAGCTGAAATCGAATTGATATACCAGCTTTTCACTAGGATATCTCAACACATTCAACTTGTCATGTTCTATGCTGGATCTTGTCCTTTGAATGACACCTGATACTTCATTTAATTGAATGGCAATTGTATGCTGCTATTGTTGGGGTTTGTACTTAATGACGGGTAATATACACACATAACCTGCTTGAAAAGCTGAATATTTTCCTCCAAACAACTTTTACTGTGAGAACATCTGTAAACATGCACTATCCCCATGTCACTTCTCTATGGAACCAGAGAAGAGGGAAGATGATATATTTGCACACACTGAAATGGAGCAGCATACCCCCAAAATATGCTAAACTTAACTTTTTGCTCAAATCCCCTGAGAGTAAGAACTGTCCCTGAGAAATAAGACAAGGATGTCACTCAGCAATTTGGCCTCTCTGGTTTGTACCTGATATGCCAATGAACAACCCATAATCTCATAAAACAAACTACTGAACGGTTTGCAGATGAAACACACAGTTCTAACTACAGTTTAAATATTTAAATAATATCTCCTCCATTGCATTAGGTACAAATCTGTTTTCTGTCAACATTCAGCCAGTCCAACCTAGGATTTTAATAAGAAATATCAGTTAATCACAAATCTATCTCTAGGCTATATGAGCCTCTCTAATGTGCAGTTCCAGGAAAATTGCCAAAGGACTAATGTGTATCCAGCACTGAAGCATGTAGCACTCTCCATGAGATTYACTGTGATAGAAAAGTGGAAACAAACCCCTCAGTCCTTCCAGGAGGAGGTACATTAGTGTAGTACTTGGCCATTTTTAATACCATTTAATATCTTGTAAATACATAAAAGTATTGAGAATTAGTATTTTATCAGGTGGTTTTCCAGCTCTTCTCCAGGTGAAAGCMGGTGTTGCTGTTAGCAGCAGTGTTTTTAAGAGAGGAAACAGTCAATTTATGCACATTTTTATCTGATTAGTATAACTATTTRACAAGATTCTTTATAGCCTTGCTTGGGAAGAATGCTAAATACAGTCTTTTAATTAAAACTGGAAGGGTTTGGGTTTCCTTAGAAAATTTTTGGTCAACTGTCAAGTGAGTGGTTAACTGTCAAGCAGGGACACTGGATACTTATGACAATATTCAGCTTCTGACTATCATAGTCAAATTCTGTATTGGATTGTTAAGAGTGTAAGACTGTAACATGCAATGTAGTAATAAAATTCATAAACTTTGATGTATGGAAAATTATGRTAGCCAATAGCATTTTGAATATATACAATTGAAACTTTTTTGGCTTTGGAAATCAAGATTTGCTGTTATAGATCGGCATGGGGTTTGCTGYTCCATTTGAAGAAGTTTGACTTTCAGTTGGTTTAATACAGAGACTSTCACTGAATGGGAAAAACCCAAATTGTTCTTTTCACCTGGCTATGATTTACATGACTAATGAAGTTAGTGTAATAACACAGGTCTGTTTCTCCACAARTATACCAGGAATGGTATTATTTGTTTATTTATTTTTTGGTATTTACCTCTGCATCTGTGTGCTGTTGATTTTTCTTGTTAAAAGTTTTTTTTTAATTTTTTACTCTCTTGTAGAATAACTTTCCATTACAAGAAATGCCTTGCATGCAAGATCAAATACTGTGCTGTGTACTCCACTCATTAAAGAATCAATAGCTGTATTCTGTATTGTAAGTAGCTTGTTCAAAGTAACAGCTTGCAAAAGTAAYAGTAAGACATCTCCAGTCTGTTTTTTTCTGTTTCCCTGGATATAAAAGGAGCAGCTGGTTAGAATCTGTTCTATAATATTAAATAACATCCCAGTAGGAACCACTTCTCTTTCAGAGAAATATCTAGCACTGACTTACCAATCTGTGCAGTGTGTTGATTATACTCCAGCTTTTACTTTAATTCCCTTTAATGATCCTGCAGGTCATGTCCAGCTATATGTTGCAACTCTTCTACATGTGATTTT
Organism: Malurus melanocephalus; assembly: GCF_030028575.1. Classification (NCBI taxonomy): domain Eukaryota; kingdom Metazoa; phylum Chordata; class Aves; order Passeriformes; family Maluridae; genus Malurus; species Malurus melanocephalus. The sequence continues at coordinate 21,897 of NW_026623457.1, forward strand.
TAATTAATATAATTCTTGATTATTTAAATTAAAACATCATAAATGGCAGGGAACATTAGATTTTTTCAAAGTGAGGATGTAAAACTCAGATCCTGAATTCTTTTTAAAGTCCTCTGGGAGGGATTCAAATCCTATAAAAATATTTTTGGTGGTGATTACAATGTGTATGTTCACCTGTTATGTATGAAGGSAAAAGCAGTGTTTAAGAATTTTCAGAATAGCTTTGTGTATGATGAATCTGCAAATTAGATGCAAGCTGTTAATTTTACTTAAACTGTATAGACATTTGTCACATAGTTTGGAAAAAAGCTGTAAGTTRGAAAGGGTGTGTTGAGTTTTACACAGTTTAAAATATCTGAAGAGCATTCTGTTTAGGTGACACSTATGACTATTAAGTACAAGGTACTCATCATCTGAGTGCCAAATATAAACTGTTAAGACAGCTATTTGGCATGTTGCTCTGTTATATGTAATTTTTCTAAAATTTATGTGATAATACTTGTTAGATTTTTAAAGCTTTCCCTGTATTTTGTAATCAAAATAAAGATTTGTTGGGTGATTATATTTGGAATGTGTTTGTGTAGGTGTACACAGACATACACCCTTAGACATATATATAAAAYAATGAGGTAACAGTTTATACAATAGCGAGCTATTTAATCTTAAACATTGGTTACAGATTCATTATGCTGTTTGACAYAATACCTGTATGAATAAACCATTAATTCTTCTTCTTCCATAGCAAACTAAACCTACATTATTAAAATAACTAAAACAATTAAAAAATAGAAGTRGTAGTTAACCAGAAGCTCACCTTGAGGAGTTAAATTCTATTTACTTCATATCCACTCCACTGTGCAGAGGTGTGAAGGAACTTCATGCAGACCTTTTCCTGCACTATAYCTGCAAGCAAGCAGTTGATATTGTGGCTTTCAACTAATCTGAACTCAGGGTTTTGTCCAGTGGATTATGGTGCATCTGAGCATGCTTGGCATACAGGAGAGCCTRTAGAAGCTCCTCAGGACACCGGGTGCCACAAAGGGGACCCCTTGCTTGTTGGTAGAGGTGCAGAATCTGCTGTGGCAGATATGAGCCATGTTAAGGTCAGCTGAGGTGCTTCATAAGGASAAAGGTCAGCACTACCCTGGACCACATTGTCTTACCCTGGCATGGGGGTATGGACATGCCATGAACAGAAACCCTGCAGTCACTGAGGAAAGGCCAGGGGAAGGACTCTCTGATTCATGAAGTCACAGAAATGAAGGCAAGGTGTTACAGAACAGATTCCTTTTTTTTTGTTTAGAGCCTTTCCTAAGATGACAGAGAAGGACTGTATTCCCCCTCTTTGCTTGGGTTTTATTTTGGAAGGAATTTAAAAAGGAGTGAGCAAGCATGTGCTATTKTCTACAAGAGAGATCAGTAAAATGCGTGTGGCCAAGGATGGGTTACAAAGACAACTTTGTAATTAGAGATAGTGCAAGTTCCAGTGATATATGTACGGCAAACCAGGAATTATTCTGGTACCTGTAGTTCCTGTAGTAACGGAAGCAGCTTATGCAGTTATGAACTCAGTAATTTTTATCTATTTTGTAGCTACTTTCCATAATGCAAASTATTGGGACCCATCCCCACTGCTTTCCTGCTCAGACTGCTATAGTTCTGTGCAAAAGCACTGCTGAAAAGCATGAGGAGTTCATGTAAGTTACTGCACTAGCAGTCTGCAGTCTAGCTCATCACATAGAAAATACATCAGTTTCTGTTACATTCAGCTGTATCTGCAGTGAATGCATGTATAACATTTTAACAGAAAGTTAGAGAAGGTGCAGTGGTAATCTAGGAAATAGCTATTTTTCCTCAATTTTTTATCTGTTCCTTACCAATGTASTTGGTTCTATACCTTAGAAGTTTCATTTTAGATATTGAAAGTGGGGGGGGAAATGGATTCTGCCTGAGAGACTTCACTGTTAACTTCATTCAGAAAACAGTAGTTTTTGTCTTTTAATTAACATAATCTAATTCAATTTCCAGACCCCTTTTTCTCCAATTTGCTCTTGCTGTCTGCAATCACTTTTTGTATTTTTCCTTCTTGGATAAAATGTGTGGCTATATTGTTTTTTTCCCACTATTCCTCCTGTTTGCTCTAACTTTGCCTTCATGTATGCTACAGTATGTGCACCAGAAGCCCTTACTAATTTCAGTAATGAAACAATCTCTGAGGTGGCAGCAGCATTTCTTTATGTTCTGTAATGATTTTGGGAAATGTGGTTGCATTTACTGCAACACTGACACAGAAATCCATTCAAGATCATGAATAGCTCATATTTTAATTGTAGAAACATTTTACATTAYAGGTTTATATTAATAAATTCCAAGGTGGATGAAATAAATTCAAAACCTGCTCTTCAAGTGTGGAAGTGAGAGAAGGAAGCTCTTGCAGAAACAGGTTTTATTCATATGATGGAGAGCAGCACTGCACCASAGGAAAAGGGTCATCACTCCTGAGCTTTAAACAGGCTTTCAAACATCCCACATCAAGATCTTTAAATCACTGGGAAATAAAGCTGCAGAAGTGACCTTAATGTAATATTCTGGAGGGAACTGGTGATTTGACATATTCTTGGCAGTATTTCCAAACTTAGGGCTGAAGCAGCCTGCAGGCTTTCCTTTGGGTGGTTCCCCATCCCATTGTCTGAGTGCTGAGGTGATTCTCCTGTGATCCAGGTAAATCAGGAGTGTAGCACACAGCAGCCAGACAGCTGTCACACACACCTCCTGATCATGGTGGGTCATGTCAGCACCCTCCATCACACAGGAAGGGCAGGAGCACCCCCAGCATGTCCCAGATGGGATGATGTGGAGTTCCAGAAGGCAGGAGAAGGCAGTGAGGCAATCCCAGGAGACACAGCTGGCCTCAGGTCTGGGCCTGGGCAGYCTTTCATCCAGAACATCCTTTCAAATGAGATAGCATATTGCCATATTCACTRTTTGTGGTTCCTTTCAATGTTTAAAGCCCAGGCAAGCTGCAGTGTTACAGCCTGGTCAGCCCTTCCTTTCAGCTGTGGATAGGCATGTTAATTTATTTACATGCTCTCAGAAACATCCTTGTTATCAGAGCTTAGTGGYTGCCTTCTGGGTAAGTACAGTAAAGACCTAAAAAGCTCCAGGAAAAAATGGGTCCAGTGGTGCAGAATATTTTCCAAAGCTCTTTCCACAGCCACATAATAACTACTGAATTTAGGCTAACAGCTATGTTCACTTWCTTCCTAGCAATGGCAAACTCGAAACCCCTGCTAGAGCACAATGCTAATCAGTCACTGATCAAATTTCTAACCAGCCTGGAAGATGTACTGTTTGATAGCACAAATGCATGTATTTGTCATTTTTAATTTTTCTGCCTAGCACTTATTTTCTTGCTATGCTCCATAATCAGTGACAAAGAAGCTGGATAGATTGTCACAGATCTGTGCTTTTCAATTCTTTTCCTGTATTGTGAAGATGCCTGAATTCTTAGTTTGTTAACACATTTAGGAGAATAGTTATGTTCTATGCAAAAGTTCATATAAAAATGTTTATTTCTTGCTACACTTTTTATGGTAAGGCTCCATACCAAATCTACATTATGAATTACACTTTTTCTTACAAATATTTTAAATCACTAATGGTTTAAAAATAGCAGATTTTTAAGTGCTTTAGTTATTTTTTTGCATATAAGTTGTCTTTATTTCATAAGTTGCTCTGAAATAAARTTTCTTTAATGATATTTTTCCTAAGAGGTGATTTACTACAGTCTCATTTTGTCTGACCTTTAAATTAGTTTTATGCAACCACGGTATTAGAACATTCAAACAAATGCAACATAGATTTATCAAAGTTATTATCCCAGTCTACACCGAGGAACTAGACATTCAGAAAATTTGGTCGGTCTGATATTAGTCAAAGTTCATCATTTGATACAGGTTCACACATGGGAAATTATTAGTCCAGCTGAATAAGGTAGATGTTAGTAGAGGCGCTGCAGAATGGAATAGAACTGGATAAAAAAGCCATGACAATAGGTTGTGTTAGATGAGACCTGTCACATTAGAAGGAACACATCAGTGGAATTTTTCAAGGATCAATCTAGAGTACTTGAGTTACTTAACATTTTAATCAATGGTTTTGGCACAAAATGTAGAACTGGAGGAACAGAATTTGGTGGTGGCAAAATATTGTGAGGCATCATTAATAAAAAGGATGATYGGAATATTATGCAGAAAAAAATGTTCTGACCTTGAGGACTAAAGTAATAGAAATGAGATGAAATTTAAGAGTACTGATGGCACTTAAGGGCTGCTGAAAGGAATTTCTGCTAGAGACTTATCAGTTGAAGATGATAGAGGAGGCGAAAAACCTGTGTGTAACAATCAGTCATAGAATAACTATGAGTCACCAATGTGATAYAGCTGAGAAGAAAGCAATGTGATCCTAGAAAGCATCAAATGAGATATTTCCTGTGGAGATGGGGAAATGTTGATGTTGTAGCAGCACTGGAGAGCTTGCTTTCGAAAGGCTGTACACCTGCTTTTAAGGAAGAYTAAATCCAAGTGATGCAAGTGTTAGGAAGGGTTATAGGGACAATTAGAATGATACAGAAGCTTCTGTACTGCAAACAAAATAAAAGATTGTGGCTTGTTTAGTCCAGTAATATAAGGGTGAGAGGAGATAAGATTGTTGTCCAAATACTCTTCTGGGGGAGGAGAACAGCAGGATGGGAGAAAAGTGRCACTTGACACTGAAAACAACTGGATAAGAGTGAATATAGGCTGRAAATTAAAAGAACATTTCTAGTGGTCAGAGCAATGGGGTCTGAATCAGTAGTAGCAGTGAAGAGRGAAATGTACTAGTTTTAAGGCAGATCTCAGTAAACTCATGGAAAAGATKATATGGTGTTTATTTCATATGATGTGACTTGCTGAGTCAGTTGGGAAATAAATMTGCAGATTTATGAGGTTTTATGTTCTTCATTGCTTAGTCACCTGTGTGTGCATCATATGTGATGCCTACAGCTTGTTTGGATGGTGCTATCTTATTTAACCTCAAATTGATATTGAATAGCAAGACACAAACTTTCTGTGTGACGTATCCTTATTCATACCTATACTGCTCTAAAGTATTCAGATGTTCTCATTCATACCTGCAGCAGTGCTCAAAAGTACCCACTATGAAGATTTATGTATTTATTAGAGGTACTGTAGATGGTACAAAAGTTACATTGCCTTCTAAAAAAAAAAGTGTGGAATTGTTCTCATTTATGTGAAACCTATGTTTCATAATTTTGGCAAAGGAAACAGAAAATGGGTGCAAACAAAACTTCTAGGTTTCTAAGAAGAGATAAAACACCTTTAATACCAATAAAATTTACTGGTATTATTTACTTCTTTTCTGACACAAGTGAAAACATTAAAAATTACATAACATAGTGAAAGAAGAAACGTAGTGTCTGTTCTCTGTATTGCATGCTAACTTCCCCAGCTACTTCACTGGAAAAGTGTGGTAGTAAGTTTTACTGAAGTAAGAGATTAAGTTTRGCACAGAATGTGAAAGGAACCTCTTGGAAGTTAAGATCATTGCAATGTGAATTCCAGCTGTAGAAATTCAAATGCACATCATTTCTATCGGGATAATAAATTTGAAAGCTCTTGTTAGGGAAAAATGTTGATCCTCAGATGCTTGTCAGTAACAAATATTCAGAAAAGTTTTCCTATTAAAAATACTTGYAGTGAGCTATTCCGATCTTAGGAAATAAAAATAATTTWAAAAATATATGCAAGAAAATAGAGGGACTCTGGTGAACAAAGGAAGTCCTAATTTCAACCATGAAGTGGTTCTTCGCTTTACTCCTCTCAGTACCAGATTGAGGGTGATGGAAGGAAAGCAGGATGTCTTAATAGAGCACTTTAAATGACAAGAGTTGCTATTAAAAGACAGGAGAAGAAAATTCTTAGAGGGCTTGAGCATCTTGCGTTTGCCTGGCTCACACTGCTGGAGAGCACTTGTCTTGTTTGAAAAATATTTTAGTATTTCAATTACAGAACCCTCTGGGCTCTATTCACAGCACAGTATCCACTGTTTTACCATTGTGGACTCTGCAGAACGTTGTGTATGGGGTTCTGCAAAAAATCAATTCTTCCAGTATAAACATCCTTTTTGCAGAAAGTTGAAAYAGAAAAAGGATGGAGTACACTGACATGTTGCTAAGCAGCAAAAAGGACATATGTCAAGAACCATCTATGTCTTTTGTATTACTACACTTTCTTTCTTCACACCTTCATCACACAATCTGTTATGATTCTTATGTGCCCGTAATATGGAGAGAAATTACATAGAAGCTAGATTTTCCTCATTTCTTCTGTTTTTTTCCATTTTTTAAAGATCTGGTGTTAAAGAGAGATCCTTGGTGTGTCTAAACTGGTTGAGACATTACTAGTTTCAGGTCAGTCCAGGGCTTTAGGCATTTTTGATGTTGCTGATTAATTCATTAGTTGATGGGACTCCCATTGAAGCCTTTTAGACCTGGGTTACTTCTAGAAATAAAATGAAAATCTTGCCAAAAGGGATAATATTAACCTTTGAAATAAAACTGGCCTCTCTAGACCATGAGGAGGTCAGCAATATTCTTCTGGGATAGTTAAGACCTACAAAATGGTGACTGCCAGAAAAAAAAGAGGTAATTTGAAAGCATTAGCAAGTAGGAATTTTGAGATGGTTTGCAGTGACCCCTAATTTATGTTGCTGACCATCTCTTCTATTCACTGGAGTAGGTGTAGTTTCTTGCAAGCAAGTTTTCATGGATAAAGCGTTAAGGTCTCCCCTTTTTTCTCCCACAAACATTTGTGTGAGTAGTTTTTGTGACATGTATTTGTAAAGTGTATCGAAGACCTTYTGATAATTAATTATAATTTTTGCAAGGATGTATTTTATGGTAGTGACATTCCATTGTTTTAGAAACATTTATTTACTGCGAAACGTTTACAGTTTAGTTTCAGGACATAATGTCTTCTGATAACAAATGTCTTCTGAAATGAGAAAGAGTTTTCCTTAATTTAAAATTTCAGTATTGAATTTTTTTTTTTTTTTGTTATGGCTATTTAGTAATCTCTTCCAAGTACTTTCATATTTTTAAGGTCAGGAATTTTTGAAAGGACAAATGGGACCCAAATTTCTTTTTGCTTTTCTCAGACCAATTGTGATGAGGAAATGRTGTTCTGCAAGTTGGCATTGGAACAACAAATTATACATCAGCCAGGGCTCATGCCTTTTTCCCTATGTGCCCTGTGACTATATGACTAATAAAATGCCTATTTTTATTGTGTGTGGTCCAGCATCAGAATAATAATCATCCTTGAAGATTAAATTAATGAAAAATCAATTTAGCAATCAAATATTTCAGCCATAGTGGATGGCTGAGTTAAGAAGGCATTATAGGCAGAGTATAATTTGTTCAGCCACATAGGCTGTTGTTAGATTTCTTATTCAGCCATCAATTACTGCAAAATGGTTAGCTGAAATTACAATTAAATAATGGTTGCAAMCCACAGTGTTAGAGCACAATCACATGTGGCTATTTTAGAAGTGACCRTCCCTGCTATTTGCTACTGCTTTTYCTCTGGAGGTGACAGACCTTAGAAGGGCTTCTGTCTCACACTGCCTTGCTCAGACACCACCAAGCCCTGGTTTGGGGCAGGACCCTTCACAAGGCCATTGTGGTGTCTCCTCCCAGGCTTGTAGCTCCCAGTGGGGTGACAGCAAGGAGCCAAGGCTGGTCATGTCCCTCTGCCTCTTGTGGGGGTTTGCCTGTGAGCATGGGCTTTGCTCACGTGAAGAAGTCACCCTTAACTCCTTTCAGGATGATACATTTATAACAGCCTGTTTCATGCCTGTATGTAAAGAGGGATTACCTGAATCATATAGAGTGCCCAGTACTACCGTAACTGCTCCTGGAATGTCGCTGAGATAAGTACTTCAGTATCATTTATTGTCCTACAATTGTGCTTCTGTCGAACTGTGTGTAGGTTAGGAACTTGGGCTGTAAGAGAAATATTCTCAGAGAAAGCATTTTAGACTTTCTGTTTCAATTCCCCACATGTTCAGTACCCATCTTTATGACATTAATTAATTGCTTCTTGATGAAATTATTGCCTCCTGTTTACTGTGTGCCGTAGGAYGTTATAGAGGACATGAGAGAGGCTTTGAAATTTGCTCTCAGAATTTTCAAAGCAAAACAGTGATAAATTAAAGGAAGAATTTGGAGCTCCTCATGAGTTTGTGATACCATTTTAGGGCTCAACTTTTCAAGAGAAAAGCAGTGACTTAATAATCCAAGCCAAGTCACTCCTTTTTATTCATGGTACAAAGGGTTTTAATACTTGCCGTCTGTCTCATAGAGCATTATGTGCTCGCTTATATATTCAGTGGAAAGGTTGTTCTCTGCAGGCTTATCTGTTGCAATATTTCCAGCTATCCTGTTTTAAAGCATTTGCTAGTAGGCATATGTATGCAATACATCATGAAAAAATGCCAAAAAAAATCCTATAAGAACTTATTTTGCATCTTGAAAGGGGATGTAAGTTCAGATGTGCTTTAACCGTGCCATACCACGGATGTGTCTTTTTAGCAGTTCTACATGTAGGCGTTTGCTATTAGGTGTTTGCTATTGTTAAAAGTGACAGCTACATCCCTCTCTTTAGGTGAGCCTTTTAAAAATAAGTGTAATCTACATATGGTTTGCATATTTTATTTTGTAATTTGCATATGTTAATTGACAGTCATTGCAGCGACAAATGTTATTGCGCGTAGGCTGTCTAAATTCTGAGTTACAGGAAAGTTTGCTCAAAGGCTCAGGAAAGACTGAACTTCCATTGATTGTCCCCTGTGATGCTGGGGACAGGGGAGCTCTGTATTGCACACTTCAAAAACAATGAATAATGAATGAATAAACACAATGGTTGGTTTCCTGGTTTTGAAATATAACTTRCAACTTTGGAAGGGAATCATTGCCTGCTGTCAATGCCTTCCACGGCAGTAGCTTCATGCCAGATCATATGGAAAATTGCTCTTAAAGTAAGCCTACATTTCTAGAACTATTTTTCGGAATGAGGATCCTAATTTTACCAGTTAAATAATACATGAAGTAAATGTCTGTTGTACCCATGCAGAGGAGTCAGGAAGCAAAACTGTGGTGTAAAGTGAACCACATGAACACAGCATTTTGTAGCATTGAATACACAAGATTCACTTCTGCAGATCACCCRTGTGTTTTGCAAGAACAAGCAAGATCAGCATATTCAAAAACATATACTGGAGGAGACATCAAAGTTTTTGCTCAAAAAGGTGTCAGATGGGAAAGGGAATAGTAGGGAATAACTACTTTAATGACATTTAGGTTGCTGAATATTGCAACAGTTGACCTGTACTGGAATAATCTTATAACAGGAGTCCCCTGGGATTCTTCTGCTCTSTGGCAGACACACTGGCATCAGTTTATGTATTTTCTAGGCCACTACATTTCAAATAAGAGCAGTTTCATATTACTACTGTCAGTGATGCAGTCTGAAAAAACAGTGAAAAAGACAAAAAGAAAACCTGTACRATTTTCCATCATAGTGACACCATTGTGGTATCAATACTATGGATCATCCATCTTGCAGTAGTGTTTTCCTGTGGTTAGCAGACAAGTGGACAATGTCACTGGCAGTACAGTTYTTATTCAACATTTCAGCAAAACCTTCTGCTTAGAATCACATTTAATAAAGATAAGGTAGTAATTCCTGGTAAATCTAAGAGAATGATTCACAGATGGGCGGGTAGTTGGACGAATCCCCCATAATTGTCATTTCACTGTGCCCTTCAGGAAACATCCATTGGCAGTCACTCTCCTGGGACTGGTCTGAAAATGTGACAGGGAGGGMCTGCTTCATTTGCCTAGGACAAGTCACCCCAAAGAGCCACAGTCAGCATGATGAATGTAAAGGAGATGATTATTCCACATCAGTTGGCTAGTTATATAAAGGGATTTTTATTTAAAATGTATTACTACAGAATATACCAAAATATTCCTAATTTCTGGAATCACTGGGGAAACAAAAGAAAAGACTCCCCTGATGCAGATATTGCAATTTTTTTCTATGATACTAGAGTGTAAACATAAACATTTCTCAAAAAAAAAAAAAAAAAAGAAAAAGAAAAAAGTAAGATTTTTTCTTGGTATCTGATCGCATTTGGGTTAAAATTTACTCCTTATAAAGTAAACACCACTTCTTCTTGACACTGTTAAGAATGTCATTCCACAAGTGTAACTTGTAACTGATGCAGTAAACAAAAATTTTGTTTTGTTAATACTACCATTTGCTCTTAAATCCTCTCATGGTTTCATGAAAACCTCTGTTTTGAAACTCAACAATTCTTATCACCTTTCTTATGATTCTGAAGGTTTAGGTGCATTTATMATTTCTCAGAACATACAGAGCACAAATAACTTAGCAAACAAGCGGCAAACACAAATTCTTCAATGGAAACGCTTTGGGTGACCTTGTGAGTGAGTTCCATGTGAGTACCCCTGTGAAGGACATTGAATGGAGCAGACAGCTCAAAACATGGGAGAGTAAAATGTGAATGGATGACATACAAGTGATGAGACTCAGGGGGAAAAAAGCAGGTGGAAATAGAAGAGGAGGAGCAAAAGTTCAGCTTCCCTACGCAGAATCCCCACGCAGAGCAAAGCTTCCTGTGAAGTTGCTCTTTGGGGGTGTAGCCTGCCATCTGCCTTCAAAGTGGTGGATTTTTAGGAGACATTAAAGGTGACAAAAGTCATTCAGAGCCACTGCTTGTGASTCTGCTGCACACCACCTCAGGGGAATAGCTCTGGGAAATCAGACCCATGCTGCTCTGCTGACAAAATGTGTGTGTGYTTAGAAGCTCCTGCTCCACCCCGGTAGGATCCTGTGCGAGTGTGTAGGCATAGACAGCTATCCTGGAGAAATTCAGAATTACTTACTAAATGTGTTTTGTTCCTGAAGTGGGCACATTATGGACACAAAGCACATGCTGTAGGAGAGGGTTGGTGTTTTCTTCTTTCCGAATTATGGGGCCCTGTACCCATGCAGTCAGTGTGGGCACCTACTGGGTACAAAGCCTGGGGAGGAGAGGTTTTATTGTCATGCTGGCTGCTGTGAATTGTTTTCTATGGTGTCTTGCATACTTTGAAATATTTAATGAGTTATCTCCAAGTTCAAAGCCGTAGCTCAGACCATCAAAGTAATTTCAGTTTTTTGCAATGGCAAGCAAAATAGCCATGCCTTTTTAAGGACCACTTTCCTCTGAGGTTCTCACAAAGGCAGGAAAGAACAAGAATTTCAGTCTCAACTGCCTGAAAGAATAAACTCTCTCACATGATTTTTAGCACTTCTTAACTCTAACCAGATGTGAGGTATGCAAGAACAGCCTTTTAATTTTATTTCTAGTTGTGCTGATTCTAAGAACAGGAGGATAGGAGGGATGTGGTTAAAGTACTGCATGAAATACAAGAGTGCTGATCCAAAAAATTTTAAATGTCATGTTCAGTCCAGGGTTTATGCAGAGGTCTGGAAACAACTCCTATTTATCTAAATTGCTTTATGCTCCACTGTGGGCATTTTTTCCTCCATTTCTATTTTTTGTAGCAAAATGACATTTTAGTTTTGAATTAATCCACAATTTTGCTGAAAAAAAAATAGGCAAACTTCACTTTGTATTAGAAAGCAGTTGCAGAGTAGAGCCCATGTTTTCAAGTTGTGTTCATCATGCTTTGTTGGCATAATCCAGAAGTGTGGGGAGCTGAAATGGAGCAACTACCTGTCCTACATCACAGTACAGCACTCCTCCTCTGCCCTCTCCTTTTGGGTGATTACCTTCATATAAATTGAGATTATTTTATTTCATTCTCCTTACCATTATTTGTGAATAGTGTCTGAAGTAATATTAATGGGAGAGAAATCATTTGAAAATATTAATGTATTAATGCATTAGTGCAGTGAAGGAAGGTTGACTTTAGGCAGAGATGTTTTTCTATGGTTATGGTGAAAAAACAACCTTGTAAGAGTATTGCTTTCTATTACTCTTCTATGTAATGGATGCTCTCAACAGAACAATTTTGGACTGGTGTTCTGTATTTTATTCCAGTACCTTTTTTATTTGTCTTACAGTAAAAGTATWAATTGGTTCCTACCAAGCTTACTCTTACATGGTGTTAGTTTTTGTAAACAAGTAAGTCAGTTCACTATTCACTGCAATAGCTGGCACAAAACTTKGTTTCAGATTCTGAGTTGAGTTTGCAATGTTGATGTTAAATAAAAATGTATATTCCTACTTTTGAGATATCTACAAATTATTTGAAAGTCGGGGGAATATTTCAAATACAGATGTTTACAGCAATATATTTGTATGTTCACAGTGCAAGGTGGAGTATCTTTTTTTTTTTATTCAGAGTCCTGCTTGATATCATGAGTTTAAAGTATACCAAATTAAATTAGATTTCTCACACTTGGTGATTTCTATRCATTTTTAAAATGTGGTAGATTTTGAAAAAATATATTTAATTTTTCAAAGATGTATTATGAATTGTATGGTCATGCCTTATTAAGAGATCAGAATATCAAGTTATCTATCTGCAATCATTCTCTTTGATGTCAACAGGGATTCTTATTGGGAGAGTTGCACTGTAACCCTGTCAAGCACTGCTGATACATAAAAGTTATTGCTAAATCTTTAGAAAAGAGCTTCCCACCTTGAATTTCTTTCTTGAAGTTCTGYAGGAAAATGTGTTCTGAGAGAAAATTTTTATATGCTTTCAGCCTGAGATAACAAAGTCTGTGTGTATTTTTCTGTAATTAAATTAAGAGTTTTTGGGGTGGCATTTGGAGCATGGGGTTCCCTGCACTCTCACTGTATTCGGATGTCAACAGCTATTAGTAGCTGTGATTGTCATGTCTAACTGTATGCAACCATTGCTTCTGTAGTTTTCTACCTGTTTATTTTTGGAAGTAGGTGTGATGGACCAGGRCAAGGATCATGCCACACTTGTCATTTTTTTTYCCCATTATTTTCATAGGTTTCTGGTTTGTCTGTTGTTAAATGATGATGTTGGTCTGGGTGGGCATTTGGGTTGATCCTGCTTGGTGGGTGTTTTATGTTCAGGGAGTCCCTGAAATTGTCCTTACAGTGGCAGTTCAAGATTGTCATGGGAACTGTATCTCACCTATGGTGGTTCCAGAAATCACARCGAGTCATTGTAGAAAAACTGTTCTGAGAAGATAATATAATGACTCTCTGGGAAATGTGAAAAAAATGTATCATCAGCTAAAAGGACAGAAAGCATAGAAAGTGGTTGTTTCAACTTCAGCACAGATTTGTTGTAGTACTTATTTACTGATGTTATGTTTTGCAAGTTAAGAGCATTCCGAATTACTTACTGCATAAAATTTTATTAAAACCTACATATGATGCGTGTTCTGACTGAAACTTATAAACCTGCTACATTGCTTGCCCTTTTCTGAAAGAGCTTCTTTATTATTTCATGTTATTCTGTCAGACATCTGATTTGTCTAACTGAACACAGGGCACTTGCCTTCATTTTAAGGGTAATAAACAAGGCACACTTTCAAAACCAACAAAACATTTTTAAATGGTAGACTATTTTTCTAATGATTTGTCCAGTGTGTTCAATAGCATTTTTACTTTCTCTGCAGTTAAATTCCATGAGCTTGAAAGAGAAAGAGAGTGGGAAAGCAAGCTTAGCTGCATAAAAAAAAAAAANAAAGAAATCAAAGCCAACCACCAACAGCTTTTTGAAAAAGAGTGTTCTGGTTGTTATAAAACATGTATGTAACCGACAACTGATATTATCCACTGGTGAGATATTGTTCATACATCTACAGCATAACATTACCAGAAAAATCATGCTGGTTATCAATCCACATGTGCTCAATGCAGTTGGAGGATTTTGAGAATGCCATGTATATCTTTTATCATGTCACTGTAACCCCTCACCTCCCTCCAGTTCTCCAGACACACTCCCCACTATGTTGTGCCCCTTTGATGCTCATATCATCCCGTTTCACCTCTGGTATTATTCACCTGAATGTGGACCATGCTGTGATGCTTGATTGACAGTGCTTGAGCCTGAAGGACTATCTTTCTCYTTCACATTGCCAGCCTGTGGGTTTCAGTCTTGCCAGGAAAAGAATTCTCCCAGTGTTGAGGAGGTCAGCTGTGCCTGTGTGGCCAATGMCTATATGAGTCCGTTTTCGCCACACCCCGAGCTGACCAGATGCTGTGTGGCCATTTTCATCTCTCTCAGAGCTCAAACCAATATATGCTGCCTCTTCACAGGAATTGCTTCCTCAGACATAATGCCAAGCTATACAAAAATGTAGCTTTTGGGTTACTCAGTGTTAGCAGAGCAAGTTGGTGTCTGCCTACAACATGATTTATAGAAACATTCATGACAATGTTTACCCTGTACTAACCACGGTGAAGGAATAGCTTCAACTGCTTAAACTGGCTGCCATAGGTACTGGTTTTGCTGTCTCCCAGTAAAGGGAGCTTGTGGACAGCTGCAGAAAGCTTCCAAGAAAAAAGGTAAATTCTGTCTGAGCTAAACCCTCTGAGGTGCCAGCAGCCTGTGCTTGTCTTGACTTCACATCATGAATGGTGTCCTCAGGCTTCTCATCGGGCATGATGGTAATGATGTGAGGTGCTAKTCTGGCAGATACAAACTGGACTGAGACCAAAAATAGAATTTATCAGAGTTGCAGCTAATTAATAGTGTGTGATGTTGCTTATTTTGCCTGGATGAAAATCGGGAACTTTAGAAGCAGGAAAGCCCTCATATGATGCCCTCATCAAAGCAGGAAAGACACATATGATACTCTGTCTCAGTCACTCACRGCTTCTCTTCCAACATTTCTAAGGGTGAAAGGGACCTGTGAATTACTTTCTCAGTTGTTCATTCTTCCCTCATATAGACTGCACATGTTTGATAGTATTTCTAGAATAGGTATAAGACCTTTTTTTTCTGCCTTGGTTTCCCATTTTGACATGGTTCAGAGGAGAGACTGGAGATTAGAAACKGGTAGAATTTTATTTGTAGACATCTGTCTCCAGAACAACTTCACTCCAGAAAATACAGCACAAGAGATCTTCCTATGTGCTTTTGTAGCAACAACTGGAATATTTATACAATTTGGAGGGAGGAAGGAGGAAGGAAAGGGTGATCCTCAATATAATGGCCAAATTCTTAGCAAGTGGTAATTAGTGTGATTCCAGTGATTTGCTTAATTGTCATGGAACTGTTTGAATTAGACCAATAAGAGATTAATTGGGGAGATGGCTGYAAAATATGTGGGTTGGTCACTTAACCCACCATCAGCATGAAAACATCACAGAAAGGCAAATACCTTTTCTGCAGCACTCAAGCTTTGTTTTTGAGGTCTCTGTCTAGATTCTGTTTCAGACCAGCTTTGGTACCTGCTTAAAAGGATTGTGGCAGTGTGGGAGGATATAGCAAATATCACTTTATCTTAACATCATTTTGCTTATGTTTTTACATAGTTCTTTTTTTTCCTGTGCCGTGTTTAGCATTCTACTAGGTCAGATGAAGTCAGGGGTCAGGGATGTTCTTGATTTAATACAACTGGATGGTTTCCCTGGTTTTTGTCCCTTCCGTTCAGTGTCCTGTCATTTGAATYTTATGTTTTTGCTTTTATTTCTTGAGACAACTTTTCTGGGTATCATTTTCTCTGCTGTGTTGGTCCTTTATGCTGGTACATATTGCATTTGTTCATYTAAAATGCCTGTCCTGCACAATTTCCATCATTTTTACGGTCTTACATTTTGTCATTTTCTGCTTGAGTTTGGTTGTGGTTTGTTATGTTTTGACAGTGGTTTGTCATACARCTGTGAATAACCTCTTTGGTGTGCTTTTAAAACTTTCTCCTTTGCAGTTGTTGAACAAAGTTAACTGAACTACTCTTTCTTCAAACTGATTAGCACAGAATGTGAGTAGCTGTATACTGCAAGCAGGCAAACCATTTGTTCTGGCTTTGTTTGCATTCAGAGTGTAGAATTTTTATGCAAATGCAAATATTCTCTTTGCTAAATWTTCATCATGGGAGTGATGGTTTTGATTTATAAGACTTGTAAGTTAAAACTGGAGCTTCCTCACCTAAGGTATATATTTTTGCCTGTTGAACAAGAATATGGGTAACCCACCTAAACATTTCTCCCCTCCAGCTGAAAAAAATAATCTTAGACCATGTGCTTCCTAATAAATCTGCCTACCATGACAAATTCTGAATTTTTCAGTGTGGGGTAAGAGTCTGGCCTGCTCTGTACTATTAGAAACCTAATTCAATTGTTTAAACAGAGCTCTGAGTTTTCACTTTAGGATCAAGTAGCAGACTCTCTAAGTACTTAGTGTTGTCARTGGATACAGAGGAAAAAATTAAAGCTTGAAGCTGGTACGAACTGTGCAGGGCTGGTGCTCTGCTATTTGTGTTTCAGCTTGAGACACTGGTTATGAGACCTGCAGGAAAGGAGCTGAGAGCTGAAGTTGACTGTGAGCCAGCAGTGTGCCACAGAAAGAAATCAACAGCCTCCTGGGCTGCTGAGGGAGAGTTTGAGGGAGGGGATCTTTCCTTCAGCACTGGTGAGACACATCTGGTTCAGGATATTCAGTTTGGATATACCATTTAGAAGCAAGACACRGATATATTGGAGTGATTCCAGAAAAGAGACGTGGATATGATGAAGGGCTTGGAGGATTTGCTGTGTGAGGAGAGGCTGAGAGAGTTGAGACTGTGCAGCCTGGAGAAACCTGTAATGTGTGCAAATATATGATGGGGACAGAGTAAAGAAGATAGAGTCAGACTTCTCAGCTTTGCCCAGGGTAATGCAAGAGGCACTGAGCAGAAAGTAAAACAAAATTTCATTAAAACACAAAAAACCTGTTTTCCTTCAAAGGTGGTCAAACACTTCATSTTTGGAGACATTCAAAACCCAACTGGGACACAGCCCTAGAAAAGCCACTGCCGATGGCCCTGCTCTGAGCAGAGGGTGGGATGATGCCAGAGGTGCTCTCCAAGCCCAGGTGCTGTCCTGTGAAAGGGATCTTGGGCTCTGCTGCTTGCTTTCTACATTCCCTGGTCGAGAGTCTCTTAGCCTGAGGCTGAAATACTCGAGATCTGATGAATGAATTTTGTAGTGAGCAGCTCTTTAAAGACTGGTGTTCTGCTGCCAGTGTAATAAGAAAAAGGTGGAGGAGATTTTATTGTAATAGGTAGGCTGGCTGAGCCTTAATTAAAAATTACGCTGCTGCAGTTTAGCTTTGTGCTGAGATATATAGAGGGGTTTATAGTTCTTTTCTGAATTTTTTTACCAAAATGAATTATAGTGAAATATTGTCTCTCTTCAGAGGGATGAAGGATTTAAGACTGAGTTGCAGATTATATGTCTGTTGAGAATAAGGGTCACAAGGTGTGGGGAGTAAAGCTGAGGTTCCATTGCCGTAGTTTCTGTTACTTGCTCTTGACTCAAGTGTGTTTTAGAGGATTGAAGTGCTGGTTACACTCTTTGGAAAAAGGAAATACACTACCAAGTGAATCAGAATTATACACGCAAATCCTCACCAGAGTAAAATGTTAGAAAATACTGTAGAAAAGGCACAGTCATACCTAACACAATTATTGAATTACACAGGCTATAAAGAATTGAAGGAAAAAAACCGTAGAAATTTACAACTTTATAAGCTTTAATATTTTGGATAATAACCTTTAACTGTAGGAAATGTTGTTGATATAAAATAAATAAGGTACTGCAAATATCATGAAAGTATCTGGGTCTAAACAAAACCAGTGCATTCTGGTTGTGGGAAGGATTCAAGTCACTCAGTAACAGTACTAAACTCATGTTACACATTCCACTTTGTAATTTTGTTACAAAATTGAGAAYAAAGGCAAATTGGTTGGAAACATTAGATTTCCACAATATCCAAAAGGTGCTAAGTAGATCATTAAATAAAAAAAAAACACAACCCACAGTTTTAAGTAGGTAGGAAGAATATATMCTAATTTTACTCCTCAAAAGGTGTGCTTAGCAATATGGAGGTACTACTTCATGATCTTCCAGACTTCATGGAGCTTAAAATTTGTAATGTGTGTAGGTTATATGAATGTTTTCTGAATGTGTAAATGCAATGTAGTGCATTACAAGTTTAATACTATTAAAAGTACACTAGTGCCCACTAATAAATAAATAAATATTGACAGTATTAATATTGTATAGAYTTTATATCATACATTTACTTTTATTCATTGTTTAATTTGTATAAATAACTAGAAATTTCTGTAAATGGAAATTATTCATGCATTCTAATTTCTATTCTTTAAGTACTCTACATGATAGAAGCCCAGTCTTACACACTGGATAGGGATTAAAAAAGGACAGGTCTGTGTGTGCCAGATTCTGCCTTGGATACATGTGGGTGGTTTAATCAACATGGCCCACATGTCTCTGAGACAGAATTTGGACTTATTAGACTGTCTTTTCACTGCCTTCTGTGCCACACTATCAAATATGACAGTATTTTTTCCCAGGAATTGACAGATTTGTGTTTGGGTTTGAATCCACTCAGCAGATAAGGTCTTACAGAGGTGGAGGAGCRGTCCCATGAGCATCCTGCCTCGCAGCTCTTCCAGAGAGCAGGTCACAGCACTGAAAACTGGAGCTTTGCTATTGCCCATCTTCAGAAGGGATACCACCCTCCACATCCCAGACAGATGGGCTGTGTCTGGAAGAAAACACAGCTGATGTGCTCTGTCACTGGGACAATTTTGGGCAAATAGAAGTGTAGGCAGGATAACAGCAGTGATGTCACTAAGTAACTCCATGAAGTTTTGYTCTGTGTGCACTGGTTTGTTTACTTCAGTTACAGAAACATATGTTAATGAACATGCCAAGCTCTGGCCCAAGCAGATGTTAGTTAGCCATGCCCAGAGATGTCAATTAACAATTAACAGAAAGCTCATGCTCTCTCTCTTCTGCAGTGCCCMGGAAGGTTCATTTGCAATCAATGGGCTGTTGTCTCCTGGCTTCCCTRGTCCCTGCATCTGGCTGAGGAGAGTTAGTTACATCTCCATTTAATTACTGAGATCCAACTGTGATAATCTCTCAAGCAAGAGACTCTCATAGTCTGCCTAGAGCTTTATGGGACAGCCCAACATTTTGTGTTGGGAGCCAAAAAAAACCCACAGCCCCARCCAGCAGAGTTCCTCAAGCTTATCTATAGCATGTTGATGAAATAATCAGCTTCAGGCTGCACCAGAGCTTCCAGAGCTCCATTAAGCTATAAGCAAAGGGTGTTTTTTTTTCATTCTGTTGCTGATTCTGTGGAACTTTTAAAGGCTTTTAATGTTTTATATTTTTTTGCTTTTATTTCTTTCTGTTTTATTACTTATTTTATAACCTAGCTTTAATTAAAGACAGAGGGCTTGACAGGATTCAAACTGCAAAAAACCAGCCTGAAAACAATAAAACCAATATTTTTATTTCGCTGATTAACACTTCCATGGTTTTTTTTCTACACCAACTTGGCAGTTATTTTACGTGGTGTATATGCTAAACCCAAATGTCWGATTCTGAGAGGTTCTACTTTAAAGGCAACACATGAGCAGTCCAGTGAGCAAGGAGGGGTTTGCTATCAAGTCCTGCCTCTKCAAAAAGGCCGTGACCCTTCATTCTGTACTGGGGGCACTGAGATTTTGACAGCCTATCTTTGGCACACAAAGGGAGGAAATGTTCTTCTACTATTCCTAACCCACAAATAATACCAGTTTTCCTGTGAACTGGAAAAACATGTTTACTTTCTATTTTACTAGAATCTTCCATGGGGAAAAAAMCCCAAACCATCCAACAGTACCAACACCACCACATCATGTGGTGGTTCCAAAATTATATTGCAAACTACTTTTTTAACTGGCTGTCCCAACCTGAGGCTTGGAAAAACCCTGAACRAGTTATGGACAATCCCATCTAGAGATCATTGGACTTTTTTGGCTCAATTTGGGCTGGAAAAATAATTCTAGAATAAACATATTCTTGGCAGAAATAAGTATTTTATGCTCAGGGAA
This sequence comes from Malurus melanocephalus, assembly GCF_030028575.1. Classification (NCBI taxonomy): domain Eukaryota; kingdom Metazoa; phylum Chordata; class Aves; order Passeriformes; family Maluridae; genus Malurus; species Malurus melanocephalus. The sequence goes on from NW_026623457.1 coordinate 42,095, forward strand.
ACATATTTAAAAGGGAAAATAAACTGAAGGACAGCATGAAAATAATAATTCCTAGCATGAGGGTGASAGAGGGATACCCTAATCATCATTGTCTCAGGCCAAAAAGCAGGAGGGTGACCTCAGTGTATTCATTCTTGAGAGGCAGGCCTTGGGCCATTTCATATGTCAGATGGTTTCATTCTATTCTTTAGAATTCCCCAGGTGTGATACTTGTGGAATTATATGTAATATAACTGTTACTGACCTATAAAGCATCTTGCCTATGTTCATAGATTGAATTAATTGATTTCTGGACCATTCATATTTGGGGCAGTGTCACAAATCTATCTTACTTCWATTCTAAAATTGTTTTTTGGTGTCTGATCCATGGAAAAGGTACATGGAATCATGTGTAGCCAAGCTGTCACACTATAAAATAGGCTAAAGTTACATCATACCAGTGGCTGACAGSATTCTATTTTGTGCAAAATATTCATTTCAGAGATGCCTTTCTTAGAGACATTTTCAAATAAATAACTACCTCTTTTTGCTAAATCCAGCTGATTTTGATTCACTTTGCTTTGCTATCTGGGCAACTGCTTGTGCAAATCAAGCAAAGATTATGTTGCCATACCCACATCTCATAAGAAATGGTACATCCTCAGATACCGGGAGAAATGCTGCCCAGGACAAAATGATAATTTAAAGCAGCATTCCAGTGATTTGGAATTTTTTAATGTCCCAATGCTGAGGGGCAGGTGAATTTTCCTTCCAGTGTATACAGTATCTTGCAAGGGGTGTGTCACATTTCACACAATTAAATGGTCTTTTGTGGGTAATGGGACAGTAAAAGCCTGTTATTATTTGTATAGATGAAGGTATTTTTTCTGTGTTACAAAAGTATTGCAAGTTTGTTTTTTTAAACGTTTAAAACTCTGTGTGCTTTAGAGTTGCTCTCCTTTGTGTTACTGGTGTCCCTTTTGTCCTCTTTGTGGAAATCTGACTGAATTTAGATTTCTAAACATTTTGGGAAAAGAGAGCCACCCATTCTCAGGTATTCAGCACAGGCTTTACTAGAGTTTGACAGCTGAATTTTCCAGTGTCTCCCTTCCCAGGAACATAGTAGCAGCCCAATGGGGTGTCCACATGCCAACTRCATAGAATAACTAGATATTTTGCAGCTAAGGACTATATGGAATCATGGCCATTTCCATTACAAAACCCAAAGGAAAGGCTCAGCCAGCCAGTGGTGCATGCAAGAGTGGGAAATTCTTCCTTCTACACTGCTGGCAGATGTGCCTGGGATCCAGGCAGCCTTACCAAGGAAGGAACTTGACCTGAATGTAGAGGAAAGAAAAAGGGAAAATCGGGTGAAAAAAAGGGAAGGTAAAAATCAGGACCAGGTGACATTGATATGATAGAGGAGAGAGAAATTATAAYTGGGAGATGAAAGGAGAAGATGGAGGATGATTGAATAAGGGAGAGTTGGAAGTCAATGAGAGAAATACAGGGAATGGGGATATGTTGGGCTGGGGGGGACACAGGGGAAAGAGGTCCTCTTGACTGCTCTGTGGCTGATGAGAAGCTTGAAGGAAGGAAGGACAAATGGGATTAATTTGGAGAAAAAATTGTGGGGAGAGGAGGAGGAACCCACAAAATCAAGATGCAGAAGGAGTGCTTGGGCTGCTAAGGCAGGGAGCCTGGGGCAAGGAGCTGTGGAAGCCTGGCTGGGTAGGGAGGGCACTGAAAAGTGTGTATGAAGTTGGCATTTTGGGCAACCTGGAGGAGAACAAGGAGACTGAGACTAAATAACTGGGCCTTCTTAAGTAACAAATAGGAAGAAATCATGTAGATTTAGGKTAGGTTAATAAGTGTCCTTCAGCGAAAGAAAAAGGGCAACACTTGAGCAGGGGGAGAAGACAGGAAGATACTGGGAGTTGAACAGTGAGCTTGGAAGATAACCCATGTAAGCAACCAACCTTGAGGTGASAAAACACATCATTGGACCCTGGGGGTAGGTGAGCAAAAAGACTGGAGAAAGAACAAAGTTCTAACACCAGGAAAGGAAATGACAAAAACTCCATACTCCAACTGCTACTGCAAATGCTCAGCTGAGAGCTGGCCTGGCTGAGAACTGTGTGCGGGCTCTGAGGGCTCCAYGTGATGCTCCTTTGGAAAAGTGTGGTGTAGGAGGGAGGAGCCCTGCAAAACCATGCACAGACACACATTTTTGAACATGTGTTCTGTGGACTAAAGGCCAAGCTCCAAAATACGAAGGAATTCCAGCTGCAGTAGCAATAAAGCTTTGTTCAGCACCACTGGTGTGATTGGATGTGCAGTTTAGACTGCTTGCAGTTATTGCTGTGACTGACACTGGGGAATTGCAGACCCAYGGCCAGGCTGGCATAGAGCTTGCTCTGTGCTCTGCAAGGGGTGAATTCACTTCATTGGCACAAGGAAGTGCCCACAGATATTCTGTTGTCCCATAATCCTGCCTCCACACTATTCAGGGTCCTCCTAGGAARCATCTTTCAGGGGTCACTAGCAGAAGATAGATGGTGTTGCTGAAATCTTGTTGAATGTACGGCGGGAGGCACAGGCGGGTGAGCACATCCATACACGAGCATGTTCATCTGCTGCAAGTAGGGAAGAAAAAGCACCTTTGCCATGTTTCCATTCTTTTGCCCAGGAAAGGATTGTGTGTAWGCATGCAGCAGAGCAGCACACACACAATAATGTTTTGGAAGAGAAAAATTCAAGGAAAAGTCCTTTACACTAAAAAATGCACAAAGCTTGTGATGATCTGTAGGACTCCTAAGAGCTGTTCCACAGCCTTTTGTTGTTCTTGGAAATGCCATCTCTTGCACTAAAAAAAAAACCCTTGTTACTCCTGTAGAGTTTCTTGTTTGTCCTAGGAATTAAATTATCTTTTTAAGCCATTGAGTGCTTCGGGAAGAGAACCAAAACCTTGAACATGCTTCAGTCTTCTGTGAGCTGAGGACAGGTCTGCTCATTAACACAGGTTTCCATGACTGTTTCTTCCAGAGCTGAATATTTAGCTATTAATATTTATGTTGGATATTTGCATCAGTTGCTTTCAGTTTTACAGACCGACAGGGTCTGCATGTGCATCTGTCATGGAAAATCAGGTTCCATGGAGCATATCCTTGTGTGCACCTCTACTCCTCTTCATCCCTTTGGTCTCCCACTTTGTTCTTCACAGTAGCGTATCCCTGTGGCAAACATAGATAACGCTTACTAGGAAATAATTTTTATTAAAAATGCTTACTAGTAGTAAGAATAAATTATTTAATGTCTTTCTAGCCTTCTTTAATGTGTTGTAGCTGTAAGTACAGGGCAAAAAGCRACACCATATGACCATGCTACTTTGGGAACAGTCTATAAACTGCAGTTAAATAGTTTCAAGATATTTATGCAGTGCGTAAGTCACATGAATAGAGGTTTATCACAATCAGTAGGAATGCTGGATTTTCATATCRCCCATTTGCTGCTTAAGATGATTAGCAGGAAATTTAATTTGCACTAATTAGCCTTCGGGGAGCAAGAAATTAACTTGATGAGTAAATTTCACTTTTTACTATATACCACACCAACATGAAGAAATTTGAGTTAAACCATGAATTAAATCCTATGCTAATACACTGGACTTCGGTTTTTCTAAATTAAATTAAAAGACTGTAAAAAATTATTATATGCATGGTTAATGGGGGTGGGGTAGGATCTAGAGTCGTATAACAGTCTTTCAATGTATTCACTGAATTGTCAGCCACTTCCAGAGAGTGTGGGATATTTTTGTACCTTAAACTACATTGATATCTGATATTACAGCAAAAGCTTTAACAAGTCCTTATTTTCTATATTTGCATATTTTCATTATACAACTTGCATTATGGTTGCCTATAATGTTCTACATTGCAATGCACAGAACAAAAACATTAGTCACAGAACTRCTGTGAAAATTCCATATTCTTTAATGTGCAACACCCATTTGCAAATGCATTTTAAGGTTCAAGAGCCTTTGTTCACATGCTGGCAAAATTTCTATGAAAATAGTTTTTTTAGAAATCACTCTCAAAAGTATACAGCAAATGAGGGAGACATGACTCACCACATACACAAATTAGAATTAGGAGCTAATAAACTCTAATCTTGCCTGTTGATGGTGACTTTTCTATCTSATTCTTCCAAGAGACCATTTAGATTACTTGGTTTTTCCCTATCAAATGGAGGCAATTTTTATGTATCCACTACTCAAAATTACTGTGGATTGATTAATGCTTGCAAAGCAATGAGTCATTTGGTATGGGAGTATCCATCCATTATAAACTGAAGTGTTCTGTTSTACCAGGCTTGTGGTTACATTCAAATCTGTAAAGAAGGAGATGGAAAGCATCAGTTGCATATGAGATAATTGCCTTTGATGTCAGTGCTGCTGCTAGTTTGTGCATCTGAAATATACTCAGAAGCTCACTCTCACTATTATATTTTTGGAATTAGGCCTTGTAAAACTTACCTGGCACTACTACTGAAGTTAGACATGCAACTTCAGTGRAAGCTTTGCCCAACTAAGTATTGCTGAATTGGGCACCTTTAGCCCCTAGGTTGGGCTTTAAGTGGTGCATATAAGTGAGTTCAGGCATCTGCTCAGACCTTATAGCCTATGACATAAATACTGGTCTAAAGAGAGATCTCAGATTGATCTGTGGGTAGTCACATATTGTATAACGTTCTAGTTTTCCTTTCTCAGGTCCTCCTCTATTCCCCAGTAGTCCAATTTCTCAGTAGTATCCCTCCTATTGAATCAAGAGTGCACGTGTATGTGTGTGTGTGCATACATGGGTGGATATATATAAATACAGAAATATAAATGCACACACAAACAAACATGTATGTGTACACAATGTGCTTTGCTTTTTTGGGTGTAGAAGTATATTTCTGTCAATRCACACCACTTGTATTTATACATTTATGGGTAATATTCCGCTTTTAGTAGTAATTGACATCATGTGGGGTTTTGTATAATAATTACATTGGGACAAAAAACCTTGCAGATGGTTTCAAGAGTGACTCTAACTTGCCATCAGTGTAAAAAGATTAAATACAATGAGCCCACTCCCTCTGAATGGAGTCAGCCATTTTCATTGATTTCAGTGGGAGCAGGCGCAACTTTGTCCCTACAAAGGGAGAGAACATGTATTATATTCGTTAAATGAAAGTTTGATTTCATTGAACTTAAAATTATTCATGTACTGTTAGCAAATGGTTTGAGATTTTATAACTAGAGCATTTGCTGAATTGTGCTTTGTATTTTCCTCACAGCAATTGGAAGAACCCTCATYCCTCGTTATTTTAGCACTGTCTTTGAAGGAGGTGTAACAGACCTGTATTACATTCTCAAGCACTCAAAAGAGTCATACCACAACTCATCCATCACAGTGGACTGTGATCAATGCACCATGGTCACTCAGCATGGAAAACCCATGTTTACCAAGGTAACAGGGAAGACTCAATAAAGCATGTTGTTGGCTTTTTGTTTTCTTTTTTAGTGTGTATAAGAGTGAAAAATATTGGCTGTTGAATTTTTCCGGTAGATTATTTCTAATACTGAAAACCCTTGGAGCCATTTAATTACTGTTTTCTATATTCATTATATGACTGGAAAATTCTGTGGTTATCTCCTGCAATTCTCCCAGAAAGATTGCAAGAGAAGCACATAATGCCAGGTTGCCAGAACTATCAGTTTTAGGTGAATTAAATTCAGCCTGCCCATCTTTTCTCTGGGTTAGATTTTAAATGAGATTTCACATTGCTGGTGCCTACCATTTGGAATGGYATGCATTACATTTGATACTTACCTAGTACAAGGGCTATAAATCTCTAGGAAAATTGTGATTTAATACAGTAGGATGCCAATCCAAAGGGCAATGAAGTCAATGGAAGGAGTCGATTGAAGCATGCTCTGGATCAAGTTAGTGAACATTCAATATTTGTAATTGAAAGGAAATTATCTTCATGTATTAGGCACATCTAGTCCTGTAAATAAAATGGGTGCCRCATATCTATATAAAAAAAGAGTAGCAATACCAAAAAGGTGAAAAGTAAAAATTAAAACAAAAATTTTCTTATATTAAAAAGATCAGTAAACTGATTAAAATCAAAAATCAAAATCAAACTGATCAAAACTGATCCAAAAAAATCAAAATGGGAGTGAATACTTTTTAATACATTATCAGGAAGTAATGGTTTTCCATCTTGTACTTGTTCATCTTTAACTTTTTCATGAAGAAAAGAAGAAAAGGAGAAGGGGCAACAGAAGGTAGCTAAACCGTGTTGCCCATAGTCTGCAGGACTGTGGAAATTTTAATTTTAAGTCACTGGCTATTGACAGATCATGACCAGGGTCTCCACCCCTCGTGCTGTTTTAGCAATTATGTGAGTCCTGTGCCTTCTCTGCCCTTGGGGTGCTGCTCAGAAGGGAAGGAAGCTGCTGGTGCAGTGCACTGGTGAGCCGGGAAACGCGAACCCACTGCAGCCCCTGTGGCTTCCACAGACACAGAGAGACAGAGGAGGGATCAGACATTCCTATTAGCACCTCTTTGCCACCTCACTGCTCATGAGGAGCTGCGAGTCCTGGCCATGTGCGGGAGATGTGCCAAAGTTACACAGGAGCTGCTTCACTGCTGAGCTCCCTAAAGGCATTTCTGTGTCATTTCCCTTTGTGTTAGCTTTAATGCAATAGCAAATAAAAGGGGCTTGGTTTGGGTTTTGTCAACAAGTAAATACAGAACACTTTTCTCAGTTAAATTAGATTATTTGACTTACCATGGCAGCATAGGACAGTGCTGTTATTTTGGAAAAGAGGTTTGAATCCAGCAAGTCAAAGGTGGACAAGCAAGTATGGACTGGGCTGGGTGCCCATCTCGTGTGCCACTGTCCTGTTGTGTGCAGTGTGTCTCTGTCTGCTGCAGCGCTGGCACTGCACAGTTTGCCTCAGCCCTCATATTTCTCTCGTGTATTCCAATGTAAATYTCTGTGCCCTGGTAGAAGAGTTCAGGTGGGGAGGTGATTTGGATTCTAGGAGAAAAACTAGGATGCTTTAATGCCTGTATGTTAAAAATATGACTTGTTAGTAAGAGCARATCTGAAATAAAACACTGTAGTTGAATATAGGAAGGTGGAATAGGGGAGCAGAGAGTATATTACTCTCTCAGAAATCAGTTAGAGCTGAATGTTGTCTCAGCTGTGCTTGTTTAACTTCTAGCAGAGATACTGAGGGCACAGATCTCTCACCCAAAGGTAAACTCCTACTCACAGTATTGGTGATGGAACAAAGCACACCTCCTATAATAAGCACTACTGCAATGCACTGTGTAGCTCCTTGGATCATATCTGAATTTGATCCAGTGAAAATACCATGGGGAGGGGGGGTTTAGTGCAAAACTACAAACTGTTTCAGTYTCACAAGAAAATTCTCAGCTGCAAATACTCTAACTTCTAATAGAACAGACTGACACACTTTTCATTATGTATTGAATCAAGAGTCCACAGAATCAAGAATCAAATGTGTTTTATTCATTTCAATATTTTGCTAGTTAGAGCAACGCGCTGCATACAGCAGTATTGGATGAATATATAAAATGGCATTTCCAGTTCTTTTCAAACAAATATGGCCAGAACATGCCTAGCAGTCAGAATATTAATAGTCCAGCTTGTCTTTGGAGGCCAAGAGGTCCTTGTAAAGTTCCACACACTTAAAAATTATTTTATCAAAATATAAATTAATATTACAAAGAATTTATAGCAGTTCAATGGCATAAATAAAATGTTGTAAAAGACTGAAGCCAAGACTATTATGTTTGTTTGCCTGGGAGATGCTCCACGTTTTTCTTCAAGTTTTCTTCAAGACAAAAATTTTAGGAGTYCTCCTAAGTCTCTGCTTTCCCTGTGTTTACTCCAACTCTGGCTCTCCCACTTTATGTGCAGGCAAATTGTTTTTCTACATTTATCAATGTTCATGTTCCCCAGTACTGGCAGAGGTGGGCATTGCCTTCACCACTRAAGAGTGAGCACCCCATGCACTCACAACTCTCTTTCTGCTCTCGACAGTGGGGCCATCAGCTGGATTTTATTGGCGAAGACCTTGAAACTCAGTGATTTTAATCCTTACTAATAATATCGGGCATTGCCCAGATTTGGATAAGCTTTAGGATTCTTTTCAAGCAACAGCTCATGTTTGAGAAATGGTAGTTAATAAAGGGGGAACACTTCTAAAGATGCCCAGTGTTAGGAGAATGAGATTGTGAGCAATAARGCACAGGACCAAAGCTGGTTTTCATAGGCACAAGCAGTTGAAATTCCTACAATTAATAAGTGCAGTGAAGGGGTTAAAAAGCTATTGGTTAGTTTGAGAAATGTTCTTTTTTAGTTTTTTCCTGGCCTAGTCTAGAGCAACCACGTGATACCCTGAATGCCTGCCAGCCTCTTTCTTGTTGATCCTCCGGAGACCATCTGTGCTGGGGGCATTGATTAGAGTGTGTCTGCTGGGATTACATCTTTTCTGTTGCCATGCCAACTAATCAGCTGATTTTGGTTACCACAGAAACAAAATGTCAGAGCTCACAGTACGGTAACATGAATTCAGCACAACAGAAAATGTTTTCTTAATTGGAGACCCTTTTGATTTTTTGGATTCTATGCAAAAGGCAGCTTTTAGAAAAAAAAATAGCCCTTTTAAAATAAGAACTGTGCCAAAATTATTGATTAAAAGCAATGTGTAAAATTCTACTTTATGTAAGGAAATTAAATTCCTTTATAAGATCTATAAATTTTTACCACCRTAATATGAGGAATGTATTTAAGTTTTTCTATTGAAATTTGTTAATGCCAGTGCCTAAAATCTACYGCAAGCTTTGGCGGTTTGAGCTTAAGAGAAGAAACATTTGAGAAGCCACAGGTATTATTGTAAAAAATTATTTAAAACCTGAAATATTTTCATGTTAACTGGTCAGTAACCAGGATCTTTGGCCTCAACACAGTAACATTAGTACATAATATTTTTCTTCTGTGAATCCTTAAGTGTGTGCATGTGTACCCTTGTGTAATTTCTCATCATARTGCAGGTAATGTGAAAATCAAAATTAGGGTGAAACATAAGGCAYATTAAATATTGGAAGGCATCACTAAGGTGTGTTGAAAAGGACAGATGAGAACTYGTTGCAAGATTCTCCTTCACAGGTGGTGTACAGGAATTTGTCTGTACAGTGTGCCTGTTAAAATTACCTATGTGTTTTGGCAGAATCAGTGAGGAAAAACTATAATGATATTAAGTGAACTGTTAACCAGAAAAACCACCCATTGACCAAGTGAGAGCTGGCCTGAGTTGGAGCTCGAAAAAAGGCTCAACAGACTCAGCTGAATCTGGGATGGTTATTTTTCAATCAAATACTACCTGTATTAAAATTAAAGGTGCAGAAACCTTTTCTTTTGTATGTCATTACACCCTGTTTCCACAATATCTGTGTGCCCTGCACTTGCAAGTTTACTATGAACAGGAATTGTAAGTCTAAATATCCAATTCAGTTTTTTTTAATGAACAGTGGTAATTTTCAAATCAGATATGATTTTCAATACTCCATGGTACCCCCATAAAAGGTACTATACTGGGCTTGTATTTTTCACCTTAATGAAGACCACAATCAGAGTACCTTTTCCACATAAAATGAAGACCACAACTACAGTACCTTTTCCACATAAAATGAAGACCGCAACTACAGTACCTTTTCCACATAAAATGAAGACCGCAACCACAGTACCTTTTCCACATAAAATTGTGGAGTTGTTTAAAAGCCCCCAGTAATTTATTTGATTTTTCATTTATAGGTAGTACCCACTTGCTGCATTTATTTCCCCCCATATTTTCTGTCCTTTCTTAGACAAGATTGCTCACAAAGCCACTTTCTGTGGAAGTAGCTCCGTTGTCCTGGCTCTCCTCTGCTCCCCTCACCCTCAGACCTGTGAGCCAATGCAGCTCATGGAGCCCCATGAAAGACAYCCATCTGGCTTTCCTTGGAAGGGGAGATTAATAAAACTAGATAAGAAATTAAAAAAACCAAATAAACGAAAAACAAAACCACAAAACACAAACCCAACARGACCAAATGTTCRGGAAAGACAAGGACACTTGGAAARRACAAGAAAAAAATTAGGAAAAAAAACGGTTTAACCACAGGCATTCAGGGCACTGCCTACTCCAATGGGACATGAAAGAATGATTTATGTGCCAAGCTATAGTAAGGAAAGGGCAGCCTAAAACAGTCTGGGAACGACTGGTTCAGCAACTTGCCATCAAGTGCACTCAGTTGCACCACAGTCACCTCTACTGCGAGGTTCAGTCATTAATTAGCAGCACCAAACTGTGAGTGAAAGAGAATTGATGCAATAAATAAGATTTAGTGCACAATATTCTGTTTGTAAAACGCTATAAAATCTATAGCATTATAAGTTACTGTTTCTGAGGTGAGGCCTATGAAGTAATTTTCCCACATTCATTTTTTCTCCCCAAGAGAACGAAAAACAATTAATCTAGCAGAGATGAACAATAGAATACTGCTCTGATATTTTCGAATGTTGTTGAATCGATGATACAATACCACTGAAAACAAAATTCCTGGGAATTTATTTCATTCATTTTATGTATTCTAGGTATGCACAGAAGGACGTCTTATCTTGGAGTTTACTTTTGATGATCTTATGAGAATAAAAACATGGCACTTTACTATTAGACAATACAGAGAATTAGTCCCACGCAGCATTCTAGCCATGCATGTAAGTAATCCTTTATTCGTTTGACCGAATGCAAAGTGATGAGATTAGGTTTATGAAGAACTCCAGCAAATTTCACACCCAAGGCAATTAACTATAAATATTTTGGTTTGCCTGCAACTACATCTATTTACAAGTTCTTTCATCACTCCCTTGTTTCTCAGTGCTCTTTATTGTTGCCACTGTTGCTATGTTTTCATTCTATTTTAGCACGTAATTTTCTTTTTAATCCCACTTGGTGGTGTGTATGATTTGGGTCCAAAATCTCTTTCTATTGATATGAACTACACCAAAGTCTGTGAATTTTTATTATTGTACATACAAATGATTTTTCAAGCTTTAAATGAAATAAACTGTTGTTACCCTTGCATAGACAGAAGATAAGAAATTACCATATATTTACTTAGAAACCTTTAGAATTTTAATCCAGGTCTTCTTTTGTTACACATTTCRTGACTTCCTTTTGTTATTGAACAAAAACACACAGAATGAAACTTTAAAATATTAAATATTCTGCAAGTTAAAGTCAAAATACACTRAGGTAAATTGTGGAGAAACAAAGAACATGCTGCTATTGACACTTTCAGTTCTTCACCATAGAGGCATTCCTACTAGTAGTGCCTTGATATACAAAATSAATTGCAGGACTATGCTTTTATGAAGGGTAAGACCACAGACCCAAAGATGTTCCTGCATTTTCATGTCGAGTTACTGAGATATCCATAGATAAAGATATATCCTTARTGAGGAATTTTAAATAGCTTAAGCAGCCAGGACTTTTTTTCRGAGTGCTGTTACAAGCCTGAAGAAAGCACCTCTGAAAACCTGCCCAACCTTTTCTGTCCCAGGATTATCTGCTGTTCTAGGGGACTGATCAACTGAACTCATTGCCAGTATCCCATTAAGGGACAATGAGCGACATTATGTATTTAGGGGGCTGCTACAATTCAGAGTGGAAGCAGGTTAGACAGCAACCAGCAGGTATTAATTTTAGTAATGAGATTGATCTCATTTTAAAGAGGAGGCTGGTCTCACAGGTAAAGCTCTGGCTAGGGTCAGAGAAGGACTATACTTGCATTTTTCCCTGTTTAATTCTGGGAAAATGACTCAGATCAGAAGGGTTGTCCAGACTGTCCTAATGTCACATATTGATGAGGTCTTTCTGCTGCAGTTTCTTACCGAAAAAGAAAGTGATGTGTTCTTTATTCCTGCCTTTTTCTGTCTTGTCTCCTGGGACTGCCAGCCAACAAATAGAAGKGTACTGCAATCCCTCAGGAAGCTCCTTGGTGGGGCTCTGCTCACCTGCATGACCAGACCTCTTAGCTCTTTCTTTGGAATGGATGGGCAGGGATCAAAGGAAGATATTGGAAAACAGTCTTAAGTCCACTCCAATTTCATAATGCTTTATATTTTCTTATGCACATGGAACTCTACCTTATTATGTAAAATTAGTATCAATATGTAATTTTTCCATAGCAGTGGCACTGCTTTTCAGGGAATCCTCCTTACAGTCCACTAAGCACATAGGAAAAAAAAAAAAAAAAAACAATGAAAAGCAAAGTGAGAATTCTTTTTTCCTTTGTTGTTTAGGCACAAGACCCTCAGGTGCTGGAGCAGCTGTCCAAAAACATCACTCGAATGGGTCTGACAAACTTCACCCTCAACTACCTCAGGGTAAGCATACCATAGCTGATGATTATTGTGAGCATTTTTTAAAAGTTTCTGTTGGCTTTGAGTCAAGGTAATGAGAGCAGAGCCTGTGTCAGTCAGGTAAGAAATTGACCCAACCCTTAATGAGGGTGAAGGGAAAAACAAAGACACTGCAGTAGAGATGAAGCTGATAAAAATGGGCTATTAAAAAGGCTGAGAATTTTATCATTCACTCCAAGCCTTGTGTGAGTAGCCCCTCTTTTTAACAGTCTTTCTTCTCAGTTTTGAATAATGTCTTTATTTTTTTTGTGAGCAAGACGTTCCCGACATTTTTCCTCTCAGTTTCACTGTGCCTGAGAAAATGGCAGCTAATTCTTTTTAAAAGCTGCCTGTCTTCTCCAGTTTTTCAACCTTGCCACCTCTCCCAGGCTGAGGCAGGGCTGAGGGCTCCAGCTCCAGCCCTGTTTGCCACAGTCYCTCAAAGCAGTCCTCACTTCATATGCCTCTGGGAGCCTGAGATTCCTCCTTAGCCTTGCACTGAATCGAGTGTGGGTTTTATGATTAAATAATGCATTTGTTCCCATTGCTTTTTGACCCTTAAAGTGCATTCAAAGTTTAGATGTTTATTTTTATTTTTGAAAGTATTCCCTGGTGTAGGCTCACAATACATACATAGAAAGACAGATTTGTAGAGTTCGTATTTCAAGCTTAAATTTCAGATTTTTCCTGTTTCTAGATGTGCCATTAGTGGATGAAATGAGGCAAATTGCTCAATGATACACCAAGCTAACTTGGCCAAGAGTATCAGGTTTTATTCCTTTTAATTGTGTGAATAATTATTCAAGGCATTTTTTTAAGATAACACAAACACTGGAAATGCAGTTATTTCCAGCCTAATGTAGAGCTGTATTTGAGTCTGCAATTTAGCTATACCTCATTCAGTTCTATGAACCTTGTAACACCCTTCCCCATGGATGGATGGAGCCCTGTCCCCAGAGTGTTTTGATCTCCAGGGGAGACAGTGTGCAGAACAGAGATGTGTGGTGAGATCTCTCACTGTATCCCTACRGTTTATAGACAGCCTGTGGTTGTACATCCTCTCCCAACAGCCTAAGCATTGCTGATTGCTGCTTCTGTGGTGTTAATGTAAAAATTACTGCTCAAATTATAGCCTGAGTTGYGCAGGGCAGGTCTGCTCTATTGTAACAGGAAGAAGGACGTGGCATAAAACCTCAGAGGAATAATACATTGCATCAGGATTTTTCCGTGTGTAAACGTAAGATTAACACGTCTGTGTAATGCACRTTGTATTCTCGTGGTTAGTTTTATTTGGGATTTGGTACAGAGAGCAGCTCTTGTGCTTTGGCAGCCCTGCAGCCATGCTGCCATTGTTTTGTCGTGAGGCATCCTAGAGCAYATCCTAGAGAAAATCGCACTGGGGATTCCTCCTCGGTCATGGCAAGTTTGGCATGACATCCTTGTGGCAAACAGGGCAGGAATTGGCTGATTTAGGTAAGCTGTCTCTGTGGTTTCTCTGCAAGCTGTCCAGTGTCACGAGGCACTGACCCGCTCCAGGGTCACCCCTGAGTGTGATGGGACACAGTGACACCCGCTCGGGCTGGTCCACAGCAGCCTCCACGAGGATCCCAGGGTGGAATTCACAGCACTGCCTCTGTCACCGACCCCTTCTGGCTCCTCTGTGGTGCAGCCTGTGATGGCTCAATGGGACAAATGACAAAGGCAGGGTTCCTGTCAGGAGGCAGCTGGCATCAGGGACCCATGCGGCTCCCTCTGTCAGCATAAAAAAAAAAAAAAAAAAAAAAAAAAAAAAAAAAAAAAAAAAAAAAAAAAAAAAAGCAAGAAAGGAAGAGGGAGAGGGAGGAAAAAAAAATCGGAAAAAGAAAACTGGGATCAAGATAAGAGCTAGGGAGATGAGCAGTGAAGTGGAAGGGGATGAAAAGATGAAGTCTTACTTTTTTCTTCTTCCAGACTAGTTTTGTTAGCTTAACAGACGACATTAGGTCTCTGGGTGCAAAGCTTCCTCTGGCTCCTGCTGTGGTGATTCCAAGAGGAAATCTTTTTTTTTTTCTCAAGCCAATCTTTACATGTCTCTTTTTCTTGTGGTGAGGGATTGATCATTCTGTGCTTTTTTCAGATGTTCAGCTCATCATGGCGGCTTGTATCACATTTTGATTTGCCTCTTTTCCAGTTACTTTCCTCTGTTAATTTTTACATTAAAATCTTTTCTGAATTCATGCACTAAAATAATGTGGTAAATGTGCTTAGGTTTAAGGTGTTCTGTTTTGTGGGTTTTTAAGTCAGCATTTTATGATATTTCATTTAGTCTTCCCAGTGTTTAGTAATTAGCACTGTTGCATGGTTTTGAATAAGGATCAGAAACTAAACGTAAAAATTATTTTCTTTTTTTTCTGCTGCACACAGCAAAGGCTTGTGATACTCATAAGCAAAAACTTCACTGATGGGCGGAATTAATCATTTTTATTCTCCAAYGTGCACACAGCAGCAAGCTGTGCTGCAGTTTCTTTAAAGGCAGAATTTAAACCTGGATTTCAGATGGTTGTGATATAAAGGCATAGCTTGTATTTTTKGGGCTCTAGACATCACAGAATGCTAAATCATTGCTAGTTGGGATAATTGCAGTTGCTGGCATGTAAACCACCATTCCTGAGTGCCACATGCTTGTAGAGCCACAGCGTTGGATGTGTGCCCTGGTTTGTCTTCATTCACTCCAAGTAAAGCTGTCCAGCATAGAAGAACATTGATTTTGTAAATCGTATTTAATACAAATTTAAAATATATCTTCTTGGAACCTGGGAATGAAATGTTTTGTCCTGTTCAATTGCCAAATGCTCTTTCTCTCTGTTTTCTCTGGCTCTGTATAAAACCATAGGCTTCCTTTCTTTCTAGTTACGAGTTTGTTTTGTTCCAGCATAATTGATTACCTCATCAATGGGGTCAGCGTACTTTGCTGTAGCTGCTGACTAGGAACTGAATAGGCTGTCTCAGAAATAATGAGCAAAACCTTGTAGGTTTTAAATTAATATCAAGCTTTTTAAAATGTAATTTCTTATCAAGTCATCAAGTAGTAGATATTACAAACTATCAGATAATAAGGCCAAGACCTAGTCTCAGTCAGTATGAGTTCAGGAACAAACAGGAATCCTGTACAGAGTTTGAAGGTGAAGGTAACATTGAGAACAGTTTCCACCAAGCTATAATAACTTCATCCCCATGTTACTTTAATTTTTTTCTATGTAATTTTTTAGTTGCTAAGCTATTTTATTTATATCTTCAATGCATAATGGATTTGAATGTACKCTAAAAACAATAGCTCTATACTAGCAGCATTATTCAAAATTTGGTACTCAGATATTTCTTGCTGCCATCTATAAAATGATTCAGTCTCTTTAAATTTCTGACATTTTTTTAAAGTCTGCTTCTACTGTCAGGCAGGACTACCTGGCCTGAGTCTCAAAATACAGTTGCATCTTGCCCAGCTGGTTTTCAAAACCCTTACACTGGCTGGGCTGGAGTGATTTCTTAGAGCTCTTTCCCAGATGTGTTTGTTGTGTTCTCCCCACGCTKTGCTCTGCTCTGGTAGCCACTTTCTCGATGTTAATGGAGCTAAATCTGCATCTGCTCGTGGCAGAGTTAGAGTTGGTGTGACAGAGCATCACACTCTGCATCAGGAGAGGTGTCCAGGCAGGGGAACATATGTTCCCCTCACATCCTGTATGACTCTGTTAACCAGGGATTGCTTATCTGAGCCACAAATTATCCAATTTGTTGTTTTCTACGTAAKACAATAATGAAGTGTTACTATTGCTACACAGAGGACAATATTTTCTGAGTTCTCACTTTCACTAATTTAGTTCCTTGCCACACACTTTTGGATTTCCTCTGCTAGGAGGATAATGTAAATTATTTAATGGGACACAATTTTCTAAAGGCACTACTTACACTGTAATCAAAAGCCATTTGTATGCATACCCATTGTGTACACAAAATTTTCTTTTGCACATGCAAAATAGACACACATGCAACAGTTTTCTTTAATGTGAAGGGAAATTTGTTTTTCCAAATATGGTTTCCAGCATGGGAAAGATATCCAAATTATTTTGAAGCTATTTTACTTCTAATCCATAACAGTTTGGGGCAGCTATCTGGTCAATATTTTACAGCTGTTGGTGTATCTTCAGCAAAGAAGGAGAAAGTTTACATGTTAAAGATGCGAAGTCAGGTGCTTGGGGGAGAAGAAATGCTACATTTTTGGTCACACATGCAATATGAACTCATTTCCCTTTGTGAGCTATGTGATCATCATCAAACTACATCATCAGGCTTTCTCAGACTCCCCAATGCATAGTATGACGAGCCCTCACTCAGTAGAAAGTGCTCAAGTGCTACTCATTTTCCTACAGGGGTGTCCCCAGCATCATTATGCTGCCCAGGGAAGTGGTGGAGTCACAATTCCWGGAGGAATTTAAGCAACCTGAGGAGATGGCACTTTGGCACGTGGCTTAGTGGTGGCATTGCAGTGCTGAGTTTGGGGCTGGCCTCGATGATCTCAGAGGAGCTCCCCAACCTAAATGACTCTGTGATTCCATCTCAGCTGCAGACCTCAATGGCTGCATGGCTTCTACCWGCTCAGGAGGCATTGTCTGTCATTCCCAGTGAGCACATGTGGGATTAGTACACATGGATGGGYACTGGGACAGTCTGAGGGGACAGCTAAGGGAAGGGGGCTATTCTGAGAAAGCAGGGCCTGATTTTGCAGAGCACTCAGGATTTCATCTCACCCCATGTACTAGCAACAAAACTATTGCTGTTGGACGCAGTCTGTTGTCTAAGGCTGGCTATAAATTTGAAAAGGTAGATGGTGTTTTTGAAAACACGCTGGTGAAAATTCTTTTCCCACGACTGAGTATCACAGTAAAGCTTGGGAACAGGGGCAGTTTGTTAAAGCAGCATTGGGCTACTCTAAAACCTATCCTTCCTTGTTCTGCAGTCCCCTGCTTCTGCCATATTTCCATGTCACCAGTAGCTGCAAGCGAAGCTCTACATTGAGGAACTTCATCAGCTCTGTGCTGTGCTCTGAATGGGGGGTGCTAGGGAAACAGGATGTGTTCAGGTGCTGTATCCTGCTGGATGTGAATRAGTTCTGTTAAGGGTGGGTTCTCAAGCACTCCAAGGAGGGGGTTTGGACCATTTCATCATTTTGGTGACTCTCAYAGGAAAGCTGCCAAAATTTTAAAGAATCCTTTGTACCATATATGCTGACAGCAGAAATGATCTTTGTAGTCTCAGCTCCTATAAATTATGGAATTTTTCAGTCTAAACGAATCCAGCTTGGGGTAGCTCTAAACAGGAAAATACAGTCAAAACTAGAGGGTTCTCACAGAAGGATTCAGATTACTGTAGCTGGCTGTGCATAATCTATCTGTGCCAACTGTAATTAGCTGATTCTGCCAAAGTTTTCTGGTAATGTAATTTCTTAGCATTTATTTTAGTAATGATCACAGTGGTTTCTGTTCCTCTCTTTTATGCCTCTAACRCTTTAGGGACAGTGTTATATGTTACTTTCAGAATAACAAATGAGAAGAAATGTATTCTTTGCAAAAGCTCATACAGTCAAATGTTAGCTTTTCACTTTTTTAATAAAGACAGAACTTCACAGTATAGTTATATCAGGAGTTAATTCATCATAAGCATGAAAYATCAGAGAGAATGGGAATGGGAGAGTTGCAGAAGATGCGACAGATAGAGAATTAAGCACCAACTTAGAAATTTTGTAAAGCAAAGATGGAATCTGAAGCAATCTCTGGATAGGGCATGAATTGGAAAAATAACATTCATATTGTTAGAAATAATGGTGGTGTGCTTTTCATCCCTTGATTTCAAAGTATTTTGCTTAAACAAATRGGAAAATTGCACAGCATGAGAAACAAAAAAAAAGATGGAGGAAATCCAATAGCATTTAAAAAAATCAGATGGCAATTTTAAACCATTCTCACTGGAGAATACAGTGAGCTGGTGCAGTAGTGTCCTCTTCTGCTCCTAATGACTGAGAAACAGATGTTGGTGTCTGCCAATATCAGAAATCTCAGAAGTCAGTGAAAAGTGGGGAATGGGAACAGACAAGAAGAGACAACAAAAATCAGAGTACACACTGGGATTTTAGCAGAAATGGCAGATTTTGACAGTATTCTGGAGATGGTAATGGCCAGTTGTCACACAAAGAGCACTARCAGGCTCATGAGTATCAGTTAAGGAGAAAAATGTGTGTGTATGAACATAAACCAGTTACTGTGCTCACTGGACATACAGACCATATGACCTTTGAAATAAAATTAAGGTCTGGACTAATAAGAATGGAAGGATGATAATCAGTGATGTGAGTCCTTGAAGCACCCATGAGTAAGAAATCAGAATGAAGTTAGGTTGAAGCAGTTTAAAATTAAAAATGTCAGAAGGGTAAAAGGGAGAAAAGGAGAGACAAAGACAAAGCACTAGTCATATGAAAACAAGCTACAAGATTTGAACTAATAATGTTATTTCAGAAAAGAGAAAAGATGAAGAAAAAAAGTCCATGAATACAGCCACAGGCTCTCTTTTTAGAAGACCAATTTAAAGCTTGGACTGGTATGCGGTACAGTCATAAATAATAATAACTATTAATTAAGTTTAGGAATGAGACCTGCAGAGGTACAATTTGTATGAAGACCTGAAAGTGCCCAAACCAGCTTCTTGTTCAAAGCAATGAAAACAGCAAAAATTTTAATTAGTTGTTTAATATTGAATATCCATCAGTATTTGGTATGAATTGTTATGCAGGGAGGAATGAGTGCTCTGAAGAGGTCAAGAAATAGGCTTTAATGCAAAGCTAGTGGTTCAAATCTTTGTTCTTGGAAGGAGTTGGTTTAGAACTTAAAATATTTATTGTGGAAAGCTTATGGGAGCCCTAAGGTCTGCTCTGCATCTGGAAAGGGAATCCTGTATGCTCATATTTTTCACCTTAATTAAGTTAATTTTATGAGTCTGTCTATAGTGATAGCACAATCGAGTAGCTCATATAGCCTTGTGAAGTAATTTTCTACACATAGTTACTTTTACTGGTTAGCCTCCTTGTCCCCTTCCCTTCCTCTACCACTCTTTCTATTGGTAAAACAGCATTACTGTTTACCCACCTCTGCTGGAGGGGTCTTCTTTAATGCATCTACAGCTAAAATTTGACTTTTGAATAGAAGGTTTTCTTTGAGTTTGATTCTACTTCTAGGGTGTCTCTGAGAAGCCTTTATCTTTCTTGTGTGATCCTTGTGTTTAAGGAGGATACCCACCCACTTTGTCTCTTTAGTTTTCTCATATACTTCCATTTTCTAATCTGTAATTTCACCATTTTATATTCACAGCAGAACCTGAATACCAAAATCTCACTCTAAGCAGTAAAACAGTTTAGAGACTATTAGTCTAGGTTAGAGACTAGCACACACAAAGCTAAGTTTGTCTTGYGGTCACCTCCCTTTTACTGGTGCAAGCACCATTGGAGCCAGGTCAGCTGACTGATTTGATGACAGAACTAAYCTAATCATTTTCACCTAAATCATGACCATCCTTAATAGCTCCCCAAGTGGTACTTGTGCTGRGCAGAGAAGAGAGTAGCATCATGGATTCATATCAGCTGGCACCTGTCCAAGCTGGACTTTGTCTCCAAATTTGCCAGCACTGATAGAAGAAGACAAGAAAAAGCTGGGGAATCCTACAGATWAAGGAGAATTCCATAAAACTGTAGATTTCCCCTTCATTCTTCTGGATCTGGAACATTAAATTGATTGTGTCTGAGCTATTATTGTTTCACACTGTCCTAAATGTGTTCATGGGAGTGACTACTGACTTTAAGCAGCAGAATTTAGAGGAGTAGACACTTGCTCAAAGCTGATTAYCATAAATTACAGAACTTGAAAACAAAATAAGCATAGAGAGACAAGGTTGATTTTTTGCACTACTTCGAGTGAAAAAGGAAATTTTATGTGTATACACTTACATGTCAATATAAATGGAACACTCATTTCTGTAGGCATCTTATGAACCAATCTCTTTACTAACTTTGCAATTAATTGTCATTATTCTCCTACTGGAAGACTGTAGAAAATATTTTCCCTGCTGCATGCACACACGTATGAATATCGGTGTCCATCACTGATGTGCAGATTTGTGCATTCCTTTTGATTTCTGAGCATACCTTCTGTTGATATTAAAAGGAATATCTACATGTGTATCAAATTCATAAATGAAAGCCCATAATTTTGTGTTTACCCTGCTTCAGGTAGATCCATAGGATGTAATGTGGAGAATTTATAGGCAGCACCAATGAGCAAAGGTGCTGCACCAGACCTGTACTGATGCTCACACAAGCCTTGTGAGCAGAGATATGGAGAACTGACACGAGAATTGTGTCATTTCTATTGCTGTGTTTAGCTAGAAAACTGTGCTGTGTTAAATATTCCTCCCTACTCTGAATTGCTTCCTTTATCCTTGCCTTGCCACCTTCTCTGCTTGGTGTTGCTGCCTCACGATTACTCATAATAAAGCAGTTTGTTAATCAGAGATCCAGTTCAACATCCATTAGAGTCAATGGGTACATCTCCTTTGATCCAAATGTCATCTCATAGTTTTTCATTTGTTCAGAGGTATTTTATACACATAAAATCCAATTTATTGAAATTAATTTCTCTTTTCCTTTAGGCAGTTTTAGCCATGAAAATGTCATGCTTCATGAACAGCAACAACAAATGGTTATTTTTATTGCTTTTTTGTTTTCCTTTTCTTTTGGACTTTTGTGACAAAGGAGAAWTAGCTTGATTAATCACAGATTATAATTCTTAGGTGAGCCCAAAGGAACAAATATCAACTTGGGGATCTGATTTGAAGAAAGAGTTCAAGCATAGAAAAGAATGGAGGAATAAAAAAAAAATAGAGCTTTCATAGCAAGACAGAGAATTTTCTCATTTTATTAATCATTCAGGCAAAACTTAGAGCTGATTTAATTAAAGGACTGTGCACCATTTCTACCCAAGATAAGATGGTTTTACATAAAGTAACTATGAGTCACATAAAAAAAAAAAATACTCCACAGCTCTATTCCCTAGCTAAGATTTCATAGCATTTCATTTATAAAGCAGGATTGGACTCAGTCATGCTGGATCAAAACACAAGCACTGCCCAAACAAAATGGTGTTGGTGATTAGGAAGAGATCACAGTACTCTGGAGCAGACCTTGTCCCATTCTGGTACTTTGCTACTCCAGCTTTTCAGTATTTCTGCTGCCTACCAAATGGAATGTCGGTGCCATGTCTACAGGAAGACAGAGGTTTCTTTCTAGAGACTTTCCAGTCCAATTAATGAAATATAAAATGAAATCATTTTTTAATAGTGATACACAAAGGAAGGAAGTAAATTTCCATCTTCTAAATGCTACACCAGACCTTTTCACTGATTAGCTTTTGACAAGATGTATTAGAGTTATGGTGTCATTTGACATATTATACTCTATTTAATAGCAAGTGTGTTTTTTATAACTGTCCCAACATCATGGTGGTATTCTARTGTATTCTTAGTGTGTGAGATGAGATGTTCAGCCATACAAAGGAGAGTATATCATATATTCTATTGCTAAGTACCCTTGAACAATGTAATTTTTTAAATGAATTAATTTTACTAAAATGATTGAAGTAAGAAAAGGAACATGAAATACAGCTTGCTCATTATGATAGTTAACRGTGTATGGAGAACGACAAATGATTCAGAGCAAACTGTATCTTCTTGAAGTCTCTTAGTGTTATCACTAAATATCGTATTCATGATACTTTTAGTTTCTTTTGGGTGCCTCCTTTATCTAATGGCATTACGAAGACCATCTGGTCTGTTTATTTCTCAGTTTCTTGGAATTTTTTTCTRGTTAAATATAAAGATAGGTTGATTYCTACAGTCTTATTTTAATATTTAGATTCCTACTGTGGGCCATTTTACTATCTAAGTTTTCTGTTGCTACAATAAATTATAAGAAAAACTTCTGCTTTCAATCTCACCAGTAAACAAACTGGAATAACATCTTGGAAAGCAGTGAACCTTTCCCCAGAGTGACATCAGTGGGTGCAAAGCTTCTCCTGTATTTCAATACCTGTAGAAATACGAGGTATGAACACCATCAGATTAATYACAGCAGTGAAGGACACGTGGATTCTGCCGTGGTCTGACCTCCAAGGCTTTCTCCAAAGCCTCTGCTAATCAGCCCAGTTCTGCTCAGACCACAGGGAGAAGCCCAAATGTTCTCAAGGCTCTTCTGAGTACAAGCCCTGTTAAAAGGAAAACAGTGCCTGCCTCATAGACCAAAAAAACCACCACAGAGGCAACAAGAACKTTTTCTTTTTCACTGACTACTGGAGCAGGGATCAGAAATACATGAAGCAAGAGGAAAAGCAGCAGAAACAAAACCTATCTGCATAAACCAAAGCACTGTAGGCCCCCAGRAGACTTGAGAAGGATGCTGTCTATGAAGGTATTTTCACTTTTCTGCTTACACAGTCYTCCCACATTTCTTGCATCAAATTCTGCTAAGACCACTTCCTTAAAAAGCAAAGAAAACCAGAGAAATCATTGGAAGGGTCAAAATAGAAAACATTTTTTTTTAATGATTATTGGTTTGGAATGATATTGTAGGCTTTTTTCTCACCTTTTCCTTTAAGTGAAATTAAAGAGGAAAGCAGCTTTTTTGATACTGTTATGAAGAGTGTTTCTGGTCCTTGATAAAGCCTTTGTGTAAGTAGAAGTTGTGGCTGCTTAATATTTCTCAATGTGAATGTATCATGCTAGCTTTTACCCCTAATTTATATTCTCAGTTGAACCTAAGGGGAGCTTACATTTTTAACTTCCAGTGTTTGATTTCATTGTTCAAAGTTTTGGGKTTTTTTTTTTCATTTCTTTCTGAACAAAAATTAGATTAGAAAGAACTTCAAAGGATATCAGCTACAAGAGGGTTGTTGATTTCAGTGGAATTATACCAAGTTATAAAAAAAAAAAAATCAGGTCAAAACAGGGGAAAAACTTAAAGAAGTATATGCAGTTAATATTCTTCAAGTTTGCTTTGAGAAAGCTTTTAAAAGATGATCTGCTTACATTTTGYTCATGCTCATTTCTTTTAGGTATATAAACATATGCTTTTCCAAACAATTAATACCATTCATTTTTGCTCAGCTTCCTACTAGTAAGGCTGAAATCACGTTCTTGAAACAGTGTCTGAGGTTAATTATAGATGCAGTCCAAAAAGCTATTCATCTATATGTGTAATCATRGAAGGTGATGTATATAAAGCTGGAAACAACCATTTGTCATTGCAATCTAACTTAAAGATGGTCTGTGCCTTAGGAATAATGCAATATGGGCAGATCCCATTAGCTGTTTTATTCCTGTCTGCAAGGGTTCTTAGGATCACCCATTTAAAGGGACTCAGCTTTCTGTGTTTTAATAAATAAGGCCGTATGACTCCAGAATATCATAGGAATTGTGACTGTGCAGAAAACACCTCTGGTGATGAGGAACTTCCCACTCGGGAGAGCTCAAAAGACCTAAACAAAGCCCCAAAGGGGTTAATCTGTGATGACTTCCTTGCTTATCATACAGATTTTTTTTATGAATATAAAATTTTGTGTTTTCCTCAATTTAGTTGAAAAAAAACCCACCCCTATATTTGTTGCCCATTTTAGGCAGTGTGTTACTGCAGCAATGGGAAAGTCTAGGGAGTGCATCTGTGGTTGGTTATCAGTCTTAAACACCTTGAATAAATTGCATAGCATCAGGAAAAAAAGATGACTTCAGCCATCCAAAAAGTACAAGAAAATGTATTGCCTGCAGCCTCTTGCAACTATTACAAAATAGAAATAATTATGGAGAGGGGAAAAAAGTTCATGTACGTACATTTACTAAAGTATATGTCCATGTCATCATTGAAAATGTGCCTGAAAGTTCCAGCACAGTAATGCCATTTCATATAATGAATTTTGTTATGCCTTCTCATTTTCTGTGGACTCTGAAAATCTAGGTCTACCTGCACTCCCATCATCGTAGTAGCTGATATTTTTGCTTCTTTTTTTTTTTATTTTTTATTCTAGCAATATAAAAGCCACTATATCCTTTGCACAGCTGAGAATGCTTAGAAGGACATAAAGCCACAGTCGGACATTGTGGCTTCACTGCATCCTTCAAATGGAGGCTTATCATTTTGGATTTCATTGCTTGGGACACCAGAGGCATCTGTTCCATCCTGGTTTCAGTCAGCCACTGTTTTGTTTATTTTTACAGCACAGCATGGGAGGTGGGARGTGATGTCTGGCTTTATCTGACATTCCAGAACCCTTGCCCCAAAGTCTTGACAAATCGGTCAAAATGCCACTTAACCTGAGGGAGTGGAAAGCCTCGTGCACAAACACCATGAGAAGGTTAAAAAATAATGGTGGGTGCTGTGAGCAACCTGTTGAGGCTGGGCCATGATGCACCCAGGAGGGCATGGCTCCCTGGGTCAAAAAAGGAGCCAGACTGTTTCAGCTGCTGGAGAGTGTGGCTGAATAAAAACAAGGACTTTTCTTCTCCAGTCTGCTCTCAGGATTCATTTTTTTTTAGCCAAAGAGTGACTAATTAGCCCTTTGGAGTGAAGATGCTAGTGGTTTCTCTTCTGTGTACACAACTTGTATTTCTGTGTTCTTAAGCACCCAGGTCTGTCTGACTTAGAGCTCATTTGCTTATTCAAGACCCTCAGGTTGTGTTCATCTTTGTATATTAAACAGCATTTAGTGGTGTTCTTTGGTATCTGAATGCACTGTCTATACTCTTAKAGAGCTGTCCCTGCCTACTTTGTTGACTCTCAAAGAATTCCTGGGCACAGTTATAGATGATAGAAAGTCAGTCCATTGCTGGAAGGGAATTTGTGTGTAGTCTCCTGTTTTGGTGCATAAGAAGGCTTAACTTCGTGAAGGTAGGGCATTCTCTGACACTTGGCCTCACTGCCAGAGAACAGCGCTGGCACATTCCGTTTACTAGAGCTGCTATGCCTTAACAGTCTTAAACGTGATGTTTTGTGAATTCTGAATTGTTTGAGTATGTACCAGACACATCTCAAAGGTAGGTGAAACACAGGACTTTGGTAGCTCATGCTCTTGGAGTTGAATGCTTAAATGTGGGTACTTTGGGATGCCTTTTTTTTTTTTTCTGATGTTTAATTTAATGCTAAGCTGAGGTCACAGACCAAGAATGAGCTTTAAGACCTGCTCTTCTAATTTTTTTCCTGATATCATTATCACCATTTCATTCAGCTGTTTTTTTCTGTATTAACAGAAACACATGCTTGTGTATATCTATTATGTCTGTCACAGGAAAATGCTACTATTGTTCTTCTGTGTACTGGGATCACAGCAGGTAATAACAATTTTCCCTGTCAGCTAGCAGGAGAAATGGCAGTCTCTTTTTGCTCAACAACCATACACACTTCCAGTAGTGAATGAAACTTGTCTCTGGAAGAGGCCTGATGCCTGCACTGAAGGCAGCCAAGCATCAAAGTGACCAACTGGTACATAGCAGAACACATTCCAGGTGTGAGGACAACTGCTGAATGCCATGGAGAACCTGTGACACTTGGAAGTGTATATGTGGGTACACAAAATGGAGCTAAAATCTGAAAAAAAAAAAAAAAAAAATTAACAGCTCCTCCTTGAATACCTCTGGTCTTTGCCTATCTATCTGAGTAAAGTAAGAATTTACCTTTTGATTCTTCTGTTCATGCTGCAGAAGATGCACAGATTAGAGAGGTTCTTCCTTTCTGAGTCACATTTTACAACAGATTTGTTAAGGCCTGAGTGCAGTGTTGATACATGAAACACAAGGAATGCAGCTTGACTTTCAAAGTCCAAGCAAGGGTTTGCAGTACCAGCAATTAGTAAGAAGATATTTGTACATGTAAACTGCAAGTCTTATCTGGAAATCACTGAGTTAATAATCTTGGGACTTGATGGCATTTTTTTAACCAAGACACAGCAGTTTAAGGACATTGTTATATGAAACTGTACAAATCTAGTAATAGATCAGCTGGTCTGTTTTTAAAAGGAGGGAAGGAAGACTATTTATTTCCCCCCAAAGGAACTGCTACAAAGCTATTTTCCTTATCGGAAGAACACCTTTTTCCTGAATGTTATCTCTGACATTTGTTCWGTTATAACCTAATGAGGGCAGGTGGAACACCGTGGGAATGAGTAATTGTTGATTTGATATAATTTTAACTTTTGTTTTAAGCCTGCACAGGGAGCTGGTATTTTGAGCCCTCATTTTGCTTATTGGTGACTTTGGGCTATTTTGTAGTCAATAAGGGGGGAAAAAGATAATGCTTCTTATAACAGCTAAGCTGCTGGGTGGCTCAAACTCTTGCCTGGAGACCAAGCAAAATTTCTATATATTTTTTCTTCTGTGAGCAGCAGAGAGTGTGGCTTGATCTTCCCACATTAAATGGTCAAGCACATTTGTAATTTAGTTCTTCTCTTAATCTGTGATTTAGMCCTCTTACCATCTTGTGACAAGCACACAGTGTCCTTCCTGGCTGAGGGACCTGCTGTGCAGCTGGAGTGAGGCAGCTCTGTGGCCCTGCCTGCTGTCCCCAGTGCTCGATGGGGCGGGCAGTCAGCTGGGTGGCACACAAACTGATCTTTTTTTCCTTAAGGAAGGTTCCAGGAATTCTTTGGGCATGGTTATCCCCAGAAGGTGAACTCCCCTCTGGCAGAAATAAGGGGCTRTGCAAAGCTGTCACTCCACTGCTCAGTGGTTCTGGCAGAGGGATGGATCCTCTTTGGAACAGAGGATCTATTTTCGTCTTTGGAATAATTGCAGCGTTGTGCACGCAGTAAAACCCAGGGAGAGAAGCTTGTGTATCCTCAGCTATTCCGTGCTCTGCCTGTGGCCAGCCTGGTTTAATTTGTCTTCTTGGTACTAAACAAGTATGAGGGACACTTGAAGCTGCAAATTTTCAACATGGAAAGTAAAACCATGAAAAGTAAAGATTTAACTTTATCTGTGCCCAGGTACAGYCTTTTTCTGTCCTGGCATGAACCCAATGGTGTGTTAAATTTTGAATACAGAATACAATATTGTAGAGTATCAAAGCTCAGGGAATAATCTGRTACACTCTCTTGAATCTTAAATTCAACACAGTGTTTTTGCATATCCCTAGCATTTTACATRGTACTGTAGTACCAAACCCTAGAAGAAGGTGAACACCCAGTGTTGCTGCTCTGCCAGGGTCAGAGGACAGCTTCTACAACACGCAGAAAAACTGCTTTGGCTCAGCCTGCCAGTTAAATGACTGTTCTTTGTATTGCCAATAGGAAAATAGTTCTTCTAAATACCACTTGCCCCTCTTCACCATACTTGGCTACTGGGAAAACTAGAAGAGTCATACAGAGATAAAAAGAAATTTAAATATATTATAGCACTAAATGTAGTCTTTTCTATTGTCATCTCTCTTGGCTATGGGCCAAAGAGATTTCGTCCCCACCTGGAATGTCATCTTACTCATAGATGTGTAAGGATGATCCCCAAGAGCTCTTCCAAGACCTGAAAGCCACGAGCTTCCACAGTAACAGCCTMTGCCAGAATGACCCTTTCTGGGAAGCTGAGACAATCAGCAGTAATTACAGCTAAAATAAGATAGCTTTCCTTAAAGAAGCCAGCAAGAATCTGGCTCAGAACACAATCCTAAAAATGCCTTTGTCTATCACCAAGCAGAAGACTTTCTCCAGTCACTTTCAGAAGCCCACACATGGATTGTCCGTCTGCAGTTTCTCAAGCAGCATTTGTCCCACATCACCAGTTTCAGCCACACATTTCTGCCCACATGCCGCCTATTTCCTTAGTTATTTCTTGGACAGATCCCTTCTCCCAGCTGTTTTCCTGTACAGCCACACAAATAGCAGAGCTTGCACAGCAGTGGGACAGCAAACAGCAGCCTTACTGTAGTGTCCTTTGGATCCTGTCCCTTCCTAATACTTCCACATGATTTCTTCTGGCCTTRCATTCTGGGAGAGGGGGAGAAGGAGGAGAAAACAGTCACTGAGTACWGATGTCTCTGAATTAGGATTTTTTCCAAGTAGCAGTTTATTCAATATATGATGGACCCAGTTTGTTCAATATCTGACGGACCATTCAGTCACAGGTTGGATACAAATACTTGCAGTCTTTTCAGAAAAAAAAAAAAAAAGTTTTAACTCATTTCTTTACTTAGSCACAGATTAATGAGGGTTTGGGGACACTGGGGCATACTTAGTGAAAATAAAAATATCGCCATAATTTCTCATGTTCTCCACACTGTAAATGTTCACTTTGTGGTGCACATACCATATTGCTTCCCAGAATACCCAGACTAAGATTCTTTTGCAGTCTGCAAAACTAATT
Source organism: Malurus melanocephalus (assembly GCF_030028575.1). Lineage (NCBI taxonomy): Eukaryota > Metazoa > Chordata > Aves > Passeriformes > Maluridae > Malurus > Malurus melanocephalus. The sequence goes on from NW_026623457.1 coordinate 71,069, forward strand.
AAAAGCTTAAAAACAAGGGGTCTGGAGGAGCATATTCCTGCTAAAGCTTTGCTGGTCAGTGGTGTCTGCAGACTAATTTATCCTCCTGTCTTGATCAATTGACTCATGCCATAATGATCTCATACTTTTCCCATTCAATCTCAGAATGTTTTTAATGATTGGAAATCTCTGGCTCTGGCTGTGCTTTATACCATGTGCCATTTCATAGACTTCAGGAAAATTCTTAGCRAGAGTTTCCATCTTTCACTGGAGGTAAAAAAAGGGCCCTTCAAATTGTGTGATCTTCAGCAACACCTCCCAGAATGAACCCACTCGGGAAGAACAAGATAAACAACGCAGGCAAGGACATAATGCAGACAATTCACAAAAATAAAGTATCTGCATTAGTCTGGAAACAGCAATTCAARGGAGCATAGGATTAAGCAAATACAGTATATGCCAGTTCATTTGCACCTTCTGCTGAACCAAATATCAGAAGGGGAAAGGATAGTAGACACATGGGGCTGGGCATTGAAATACACAGTTTGGGAGAAAAAATTCCCAATTTCAGAAAGCTATGAAAACAAAAATCTGTGTGCTTACAAATCTGCGGACAGGAGAGGGAAGAAAGAATGATGTCACTTCATAGACCTCAGAGATTTGATTTTTTCATTTGCCATTTTTAGGAGTGGGGAAGGYTGTGGAGTTTAATATAATCTACTCTGGAGTGTAGTTCAGACAGGAATTGCTATATAACCATAGGAACCACAAGCATGGTTCCTATTATGCAGAGAAAAAGCAGCACCATTTTTTCAAATGTATGTGGATGCTGTGGGTGAGTACATACAAAGTTGGGGCTTGGACACAGTCACAAGGATACAGCCACAGACTGACTGTGTTTGGATGGTTCACACATTGCAGCCACTTGCTAAGAATCTTTTGTGTTCACCAGGGCATGTGAGAGACATTTGAAACCTTTCAGTTGATCTTCAAATCAATAACACTACTGAGAATGCTKTCCTAGAAAATACCATCAAAAGTTGAGAAATTCTGTTTTTCAGATACTATTGTAAAATATGTGTATTAGTCAAAAGATGATATTGGATTTTTGCATTGCCAAATAGAGGAACACTAAAATAAAGAAGATCCCATTGTACCAGTAGTCTGGGAAGTGYTGGTGCATCTCTCTGAAGTGTCATATGGTATATTAGCATATACCAACCCATTTCAAACCCTGAAAATATGTGTTTATTTCTCTTCAGTGAGACTGCTTAAATATTGGAAGTTACAGTTTTTTTTCTTGTAATATAAATTGCTATAGAAAATGTAAATTAATTGTTACTTATTTAATTGATAATAATTACACTTAACAATCTGTGCTGCAAAAGGTAATGGCTGTGGAAGTCAAAAGGCATTTGCACAGAAGTTTAATTTGGTGATAAATGGCTTCCCTGTGTGAGATGACACATAAGAGCTGCAAATACAGTCCCATGTTTGAAGACTTGAAAAATTCTGCTTTAGCTGCAAGAAAAAAAAAAATCTGTGTCCTTTCCTTTGGTATTGAATAGGACAATATTCTGGAATGTGATTGTAAAAATTAATAAGGTCCCTTTAAAATGCAATAAAATTAGTAATTGTTTATTTTAAATTTCACTTCTTACAGTGTCAGAACACCTCAAAAATACTCATGAAAACATCCTTGATTCATAGAGAGATGGTGTTAAAGGACATAAGGCATCAGAATAGAATTCAGCCTGAATTTGTGTATATCATAGGCTGTTATACTTCACTAAATTACTGCCAAACTCAGCCCAGTGGCTTCAATTTCACTGAGACATAACTGGTGTTTGGCAAGAGCGGAAAGTATCCTCACAGTACCCATTTCAAATTATGGAATTATTAGTTTCCTTATTATATAGATGGGACARAGAGTAGTTTGGGGAACCATTGAAAGGTCTTTCTGGATGCTATATGCTCCACCAGGAGGCTATTTACTCATGGAAAAAAAAATAAAAAGAAAACACCACAGGAATCTTGAGGTCTCGGTAACTCCTTCTCCATAAAACTGACTTCTCCTGATGCTAGGGGTGATAATGAGAATTTGACGATTGTTCTGTGACTTGTGTGATATTTTCAGTCCTGGCTGGAACACATTAAAAAGCTGTTTTGAAGATAGAGGATACATTACTGTGATCACACTAGTAAAAAAAAGTTAAAAATCTGTCTTTGCTCTCTAAAAGCACTGAACTATCTGAAGAAAATAGATGTGTTAGCGTAGGATAAATTACCCAAACCTTTTGGCAGAATTAAAATTCACATTGCCTTGCTCACATAAGAAGGTGTAAGTTGTAWTTTTTTATATAAATACAGTAAAAAAAAGCCAAATTGTAATTGTTTTTGTGTTCAGAGTTTCCAGCAACAGGCACCATGTCTTGTGAGGTCTCTGGAAATAACAGTTGCACTGTCCCCAGCAGCACCAGGACCACTGGGCACTGCCTGCAAGCATCAGTAATGTATGGACAGTGCTGTTTGCAAGAGACCACAGAGTTTGGCTTCCTGATCCAATTAGTCAAGTTCTTCCTTATTATGGAAAACAGGACATTCCAGTCACCAAACCAGTATCTGTCACTGCATTTCCACTAGTAAATCAGACAGACTTATTGCACTGAGTTGAGAGCTGGCATATCCATCCATCCATCCATCCATCCATCCATCCATCCATCCATCCATCCATCCATCCATCCATCCATCCATCCATCCCTGTCCATCCATCTATCCACCATCCACCATCCATCCATCCATCCCTGTCCATCCATCCATCCACCATCCATCCATCCATCCAGATGACCTGGTTGCACATTTTCTCATTTGATTCCATGTCACCTCACTGTCTCCCAAACTGTCTTGGTGCCATGCTCAGAGCAGGCTGGGTGAGGGTGGTTTTCAGTGTGAAATAGGGGGCACCCTCTGCTGGGAGCAGGCAGGGCTGAGCTGTGTGCACACGAGTGCTGCCCTGGCACCCTCCCTGGGGGCTCGAGATTGTGCCTCACCTTTTTCCTTTCAGAATATTGTACTTTATAATATATCCGTAAGTCTRTTGTTCCATAGCCATTAGCAATGTATTCTTGTGCATCGGATCATCAAGCCATATGAACTTAGAATGGCTCAGATGAGAGCAAAATTGCCTTTCTATTATAGAAATAGAACATCTGTTGTGGAATTGGGGCTGACTTTTGTTGTCTGTGTTGGACAACACCTGACCTGATGCTGCAACAGAATTGGCAGATGATTCTTTGTATGCCATAGAGCATGTTGATACAAAAGCAATGTGGCAAATTTTCTTGAAAAATATTGAACTGTTCAAATTAATTTATAAAGAATCATGATTTCTAAAGAATCACCAATACCGGAKCTTTAACACCAGGGCTGCTGTGCTGCTGAAGCACAACCTTAGTCACACACTTTAAGAGCATTGAGAGCAGGGCTGCAGTGCAGTTGGTAGCACTGATATACACACAGAAGACCTTTCTCTATTGCTGTGACTGAGAACTTCAAATGGATGGTTGCATTTGAAAGACTTCTGAGAAAATACATTTCCTTTTCAGCTGGCAGCTCAGTTATTCATCTAAGTAGTATGTGGATTAAGTAATTTGACAGGCTTCTTTTCTGAAACAATTGTGTTTTATTGCTCTCTCCTTTTTCCATTTCACCTGTAAAACTAACCCAGAAATTCAGCACACACATTCCAAGGCACASACCAGGGCCAGTCAGTGGCCACACACAAATTTCATATGATGGTGCTGGTAACCACTGTAGGGCCCATTAATGGGATCACAAACCAGGGAGGGAAAACCTGAAGCAGGGAAAGGGTTAAGAAGAYTTTTTTCCTATTTGCTTATTAGCTCACTTCTCTACGTAAGTGTTTCTGGATATGGTCAAAGAGGGAGCACAGATTTTAGTCATTTCATGTCTCAGAAGATTAGTGAAGGGAAGTCAAGTTGAGGTAGAGCATCATGTGTGTTATAACACAGTAGAATGATCAGGTATCTAATTTATTAAATGACCAGGCAGATTGGGCAATCTGKTTTTTCTGTGTGTGTAGGAACTCTCAGTTTGTTGGTACTGTTGCTGCTTCTCCTTGTCCCTGTTTATGCTGTGTTGTAGGGTGGGGTGGAAGAGGCTGGGYTCTCCCCATTGCGATGGTGCTGCCGAGTCATGGCACTTGTCCCTTTGTGTCCCTGGGGATGGCTTTCACAGCACAGACAGACCAGGAGCACTTGTGAGCAGGTGTGTGAGGCAGGGCCAGAGCTACACACAGTGTCCCCACAGCACTGTGACATGCAGCAGTTCTGGGGAGCAGGGGCCACACATGCCATTGTGTTTTACCTCCACCTGATCATCATATCCACCCACCTAAAATTCCATCTCTGTTTTCTGTATAGATCCTGACAGAACAGCTCAAGTACACTGTGTACAGTCAGAGGACAAGTATTGATTTTGCTGTACCTGAATAMAATTCTTAACGGAAAAACAAAGCTAATGTTGGTGTTTCGGTTTTTCTCTTTTGACTTTTCTGYGTGGGTTTCTGTTCTCACCATATAGCATTTGATCCATGTGAGGTACACAGTTGGAGCTTGATTTTTAAGATCTGCACGACCCAGRCTCTGATCTGTGCAGGCACAATTTCAGAGCCAGTAAATAATTTTGCCTATATTTTATTGCCTGTATTTAATTGAATTGCAAAGCAATAATTTCTTTTCTACCTACAAACCAGCAAATCAGATGGCAGTTAGTAAWTTTTTCTGATGTAATTATCATTTACCATACTGTACCACATCAGCATTACCTAAAAGGTTCAATGTGTAGTTTATTTGCACTTCATTGGGCCAAGGGACAATTCACCTGATCTGAAGTGTATTCTTATTTATTTTGAAGATGTTGCTATGAATTAAGGTTATTAAGGCATTATTTTAATAATAGGTATAGTACACATTAGTTGTGTTGCTAATTATATTGTCAGGAAAACATTTGAAGATTTATTAATGCACACACCATCGATACTTAAAAGCATCATTGCCTGATGGTGATAATGCAGCTTCACTGGTGGTTGATCTATGACTGCAAGCATTAAATACTTCCTACTTTAAAGTCATTAATCCCTACTTTCTTCGAATAGGTTTAATTAAAAAGTTCCATTTTCCAGTAATTGCTGTTTTTATATAACCCCAAAATGGAATTTTATTCAGGCACAAGGTCTTTTATATAAACATCCATCTGTCCACAGCAWARCAGTGCTGGGACAAGTTTTGTGGATTGGGTGAGAAGTGAAGAGATTACAGAAGACTCTGTGTCCCTGTAAGAACTGTGAACTTTTGTCCTCTGTGTAACAGCTTTGGAGCAGTTTTGCTTTCAGAATTTTAGTACCAAACAAGGGAATTGCAGAGTAAATAAGAGAGAAAATAATGAAACAATGGGTTTTATGCCTCCTGGAGTTGCATTAGATTATAAAGAGAAGCTCCTTCCTTTTTCCTTTTTTTTCCTGTGTCAAGGTCTGCACTGCAAAGTGTCCTCCCTTCTATGTAAACACAGAATCAAGCAAATCTCAATTGCATGTATAAAAATACATATACATATACGTATATCTCCTCCGTGCTTCAAGCTGAGATATATCACTAATAAAAAGAAAATATGTTGGTATTAATAAGGTTGGCATTCAMAAAGTATGAAATAAATGCATGGAAGTTTGTCAGCTTATTAATCATTCCATTACAAGTGGTGTTTTTACTTTCATTGCTCTAACATCTAACCACAGTTCATTGGCTAAAGGCCAAGGTAGCTTTTGCATTGGCACATTACCAAGCAGTGTACTTCTGTACTTCTCTTCCATTTATTAATGCTGCAGACTTCCTACAATTCAGGCTAAAAATAGAACTGGTTATGTGAAAAACASTGCATTTGTGCTTGAGCTGCAGTATAGAAACAAGAGGATTTTATATGGATGGGGGAAGAGATTCATGACACACAAGAGCTAGCTGCTTATATTCTGGAAAAAGCTTTCTTTTTTCATGGTTGTAAATAAAATTAGAGTTGCTATGTACACGTTAGTCTGAAGGATGAATCACAGTTGTTGTATTGCCTCAGTCTGTATGAATCTTCATGTGAATCTATTGTATGAAGGAAAGATGATTTCTTGTACAAGGAATCCTGAAAATAGAACAATGTGTGGAAGTGAATTTGTAAAATTGAAGGTGAATGTGGTGTTTTGTTTTTCAATATAGAGACTGTCTTCATCTGTGACACATATTTTGAAGWAGATTCAGAAATTATATGCAAACCAAAAAAATCCTACCTCACCATTAAATTTTTGGACTTCTATTTTGGTCAGGCATAGCATCTCCTATTGTTCTGCTTTTARTAACTTCAAGTCAGCATTTGCTGTCTGCAGATCACTTCACCACAAAAATATTTCTAAACTTATTTCCAAGTTGTAATACAGCTGCACACCAAAAATTGTCAGCATTCAAATGCAGTCCCTACACTCTTGATCTTTTTTATAATGCTGTGATTTGTTTTGAATCAACAGTAGTTTGAACAAGACAAACAACCTACCGGATTCTGTCTGAACCTAAGGGAGCTGCCAGGGACACAGGTGAAGAGTGATAGCAGATGCATTTCATAGTCAAAATGAAAAGCAGCAAAACTGATAAGGTCTCATTGTTGCACAAATAGAAAAAGCTAACAGTTTGCATATCAGAAATATCAGGTGTTAGGATTTGACTCAGAACTGCTGAATWGGAGCTTGTTTGCCTTTGGAGAAATTGAGAGGAAGGAAATGTCATGCAGCAACATCACACGTGATAGTGCTGGGAGATGGCAAACACGGAAATAGACCTTTCCCATGCTGTTTCCTAGAGATAGTTTGGACTGCCTGTGATGGTGGATTATTAAGGAATTCTGATCATTAAATATCTGTGCTTGGCAAAGAATGAGAGAGCAACAAACCTCTTTTGAAGTGCTCAACARTCTCCAAAGTCACCCTTGTTTTGTTCTAAAGTTGATACTGTGCAAGAAATAAATGCATTRATGAAATAAATTGGTGATTGTGTTAGAAGCAGAGGCAATAATATTRAAATGAGAACAAATTGTAAGCTGCATGATTTTTGAACTATCTAGAGAAAATGAAATTAAGAATGCTTTCAAATGCCATGTGCTTTGCACCAAGCCACTGAAACACAGTGTGATAAAACAATAGCTATTGGGTTTCCATGTCATAACCTATAGCTGGATTTTTAAAAGGAGGTACTAGTTCACAGGACAAGGCTGAAGAAAAAAATATTTGGTGCAAAGTGCTTAGTTCCTCCTCTTAATTACTGCAGACTGGCCTTAAACCTTACCAAACGGTGGAACTCCATCCAAACCCAGTATAGACTGAAATTAATGAATCTGCTCCAATTTACATTAAAATTTAATTTTGTCCTGACAAGCTCTCCGAAATTGATACTCACTGCAATACTGAGTGCAGTATAAAAGATCATATCGTGCAGTCAACATGATGCACTTTGCAATGTAATTTAACACTAATGTTAAATTAAATTACAAAGATAAATTTTATGGTCTCTCTTAAAATCATTTAAGAGCTTAATTCTGATCTGAGATGTGTAAGACACAAATCTTTCCTATTGATCACTGCCTATACAGATAATTGTGGGAGAAGAATCACAAAATATGATGGGCTGTCCAAGGCTTTTCTTTATGATACAGACTTGTGATTTGATGTATTGGCCCTTTTCTGCAGTTGGATCTCTGCTGAAGGAGAAGGCTCAAGTAGGTTGTCCTCAYTGAAGAAAATGCCAATCTGTATAGTTTGGATGAGGCCAGATTGCACCAGGAGGTCCATAAAGAAGATTTAGACAATGTTAAACAAGATTCAGATAATTCAGATTTTAGATTTTCATGGCCTTCAGAACTAAGCCCATCAGGAGGAAGATGATATTCCTCCTATAAGTCCTTTTATTTTCATTAGCTGAACATACAGTAACTRGATGCAGTTTGCCTCTGCCATTGGTATTCCAGGAATATCTACTCACATTATTGAAACCAAGTCCCTTTACTTTGTCTTATTTRTCATCAAGGGAAGGGAGAGGGAGCAGATAACCTTCACTGTTCACTTTGGTGTAGGAAGAGCTGAGAGCTCAGCTGGTGAAAACAAAATTAAAAGCTCWTAAGACTTTTGTGTGATGCTGTTGAAGGAGGAGTTTTTCAAAACATCTCCCCATTGCACAGAAGGTGAATAGGAAAAAGAAAATTTACTGAAAGGACATTCTTTTACTATCTGGGTAATGAGAGGAAGAGTRAATCATTTAAAGTTGCAAAGTTCTTGCAAAGAATCCAAAAATAGAAATTTTGTAAAAAATAGTATTAAAACTTCAAAGAGAGAAGCAAAACTACAAACAGTGGAGCTCCTTTCTAAACCCTTTCTAAACTACAGATCTTAAATAAAAAGATTAAGCAAAATCACAAGGAAAGACTTTTTCTCAGAGTTTGAGGGGAGAGGGTTATCAAATGGTTACAGCAATGACTGAGAGCCCTAAAACAATTTTTTTAATGCTTAAGAATATTCTGAAACATAATTCCTTCCAGCACATTCTGTAATGATGAGCATACTGACAAAGTGATAACTAAACAAGGTATATGTCAAAGCCATCTCCACAAATGCACTCCAGCTTCCTCTCAGACAGGGAAAGGTGAGTTATCTGTCCAGTTCAACATTCATTATGTGGCATCTTGAAGGTGCTTCACACCACTCATTACTTACAAACTGAAGATGTCACTAAGACTGATCATATCCGCTGTAAGAAATGCTTAGTTTAGTGCAATGTGATGCTAAGTAGGCCCTCAAATGAGGTTTTTTTTCAGGGAAGAGTGTGCTTAGCTGTCTGCACATGACTTGAGCAGCATTTCTGCAGGAACAGGGACATTGACAGGAATACTTTCCTGATCCTGGAACTGTTRAACCCAGAGCCCTTCTGCAAGCTTGGGTGTACTGCAGGGAGTGAGGAACCTGCAGTCCTGGCTGGGATGCAAGGAAGGAGGAATAAATTTTTTGAACTGTAAAGGAGGTTGGGTTCCCYGCTGACCAGGCACACAGTTTTGACACTGTCAYGRTGCCACCACAAGGAAAGGCAGAATTCATAGCCACAAGAGCTAACAAAGTTTCCTTAGYCACCTGAATTGCTCCAAAGTGCACGGAGGAGAGGACACTGGTGGAAGTTGTTATCTAGCTGATATGTAAAGGGGGTGGGGGGGAAGGGGGAGGAAAAAGAGGGAGGGAAGGAGAAATTAAATTGAGGTTCAACACACTGACAAGAATTTGGTGCAATGCTGGTGATAACTGTTCTGTGCTAAGATCTGTTTCCTAGTCACTCATAGTATTTGCCTGAAAAAAAAGATGTTTTTTAAGCTTAGTCTTACCTGAAATGAATGCTGCTTCTTTCCATTATCACTKTTTCTGGGAATTGAAATGGCTGCAGATACAGAACAGTGTAAAAAACATGATGAGCTATGTAACTTGGGAGCAATTGAGCAGCTGAATACTGCATTATTGAGAAATCATTTGCTACCTCTGGGTGTTAGTGRGAAACTGGAGAGTCCTAGACTGGCATTCAGGGCATAGCACAGGATGAATAAACATTACTGAGTGCTGAGTATTTACTAGTGAATCCAGCATGGAGCTTCAGCAGTTCTGTGTCATCCCACTGCRTCTTCCAGGGCTGGCAACACACACAAAAGGAATAGTGAATGCCAGGAGCCTTGTGGCAGAATTGTTGCCTAAATAATCAAATTATCAATTAAATTAATGACATTTTGTATAAACTGCAGCAGGCAAAACTGCCATATTTCTAAGTGTCAGCATGTGAGAACTATTTAAACATATATCAGTAGTCCTCAAGGGACTTGTTGATAGCTACATGAGATTGTTGGTTTAATGTGCATACCTTTCTATTGCCAAATTACCTCTGGCTTAGTATTTTACCTCTTATCTAGTAGAGATAGAAATCTCTTYAGAACAAGGGGCTCAATATTTTGTAAAATACATGTCTATCACTGGCATTGTATAAATARTAAGGTGTAGGTGCAAATGATCATTAATATTGCAAGTGTTGAGCTGGAAATTCTAATTCCTAGCTTCTTAGGTGATTGCAAGTACAAATATTCCTTGTCTCAGCATGGTAGCACAAAAAATGGAATCTTCTCTCATGCAGAGTGATGGCTATTAAGTATATCCCAGACCCTGTAAATCTCAGGTTATGGAATTTGTCCCAGAATCTGCTTTTGCTATGGTATTGTGCTGCAGAAACTCATCCTGTATTTTTTAAAGCTAACACAAAATATCCACTCCATATGGTTCTGGAGATGTACTTAAAATATGAGCCAAGTTTGACCTGATGCAGCTCTGTCTTGCTGAGCCTTGAGCYAGTCCTAAACAATTTCTGTCAGAGCTGTGATCCCATTCATCTCAATGAGATTTTAAGTCAAAGCCTAAAGAAAGTATTTTTAGTAACAGTTTTAAAACCTTTTCATCACTATCTGTTTAAATCAAATGTCTTTAGTTTAGGAGTAAATACAGTAAGTGGGCATATACCATATTTCCAACCAGTTTCCCACCTCCTTGTAGATATCAAAACTCATACTGTTTCCTACCTGTGCAGCAAACCGAAGGACCTCAGTCTGTTTATGCACTGCCAATTTAAAAAATCTTTGGCACAGAAGGAAATGGAAATATGGAGAGAACAGTAGTCACAGTAAACAAGCTAGGGATTACTCTGTGGTATTGGACTACTTAAGCTATTGGGGTTAAGAGCCGGCTTTTCATTCTGTCCCAAAGATCATCTAAGGTTTCACTAAAATAAATGATCCTGTGCAGACTGGATTTTGAATATTCAGGTTAAAATAGCTGGGTTTATAATTTAAGTTGAAGTAGTTACTGAATGTGCTGCTTGCTACATTAACTGCTGTCAAAATTGAACATTTATTTATTCCATGTATATCATTACATGGGATGAACAATGAGTGTTTATYAGTCCCACATCTCAGCAGGAGTGCACAGTGGCTCTTCAGAAAGGGAAAGCAKGTAGCAAGAATAGGAAGTTGAGTGATGGGAATCTCAAAGCCCCTTCTTTTGGCTGAAAGTCTCCCTTGCAGGGAAGGACTATGGATATAGCTGATCCACTGAAATGTACTGATGGAAGAGATTTCTGTTTGACTTGACATACTGGGCAAGAGCTTAGAACAAAGCCAAAGTATTCCCCTCTAGAAAAACAAGTATGTAAAAAAAACCACCTCATTTCTTTCAGTTCATAAAAACCCCAAAACATTTCTCATTTATATCTCCACGTTTTTAATGGAAAACGAAGATGGTTTTTAAGATGAAAATGTTCTGTATTCGCATGTGATCCTTAAAAAACACATGCTATTCTGAGCAGTGAATTGCAAGCCGGCCAGTGAAAGAAGCAGCAATATGTTCCGAGRAAATTTTCATTCCTCCCTCTGTTCTGCAGAGGAATGATACTTACATTAATTCTGAAAAGCAAGCATAAGCAGAGAAATTTAAACTCAGCTGTAAGCTCTCTCCGTTTCTAACTCCAAAGAATGAACTGTATTGAGGACTGCAGCAATGCTTTCCTGTTTCTGGGCCATGCTGCTGGGGGTGCAGAGCACTGGTGCAGGGCTTTGAAACCACTCCAGGCAGTCAGACTTTCAGGTGTAGCTCTTCTACAGGGCCTGAAAAAAATATCCATGGTGCGTCCCCTTCCTCGTTGCAAGTGTATCAGTAACATATCACAAACCTCTGGAAATGTAATGTATCTGTGGATGTGCATAAAGAGTGGATGTGGATGTGCAGAGGCATTTCAATTCTTTTCAGAAATCCTGCCCCACTGAAGAAATGGGGCCTTTCCCAGGGAAATGCACTGGGGCCAGAATTTCTCTAGCAGCATTAGCTGGAGTTGTTTTCTCTAGAGCAGAGGGAGCACTGCATTTCAGCCCAGAAATAAAATGTCATTGTGTTTAGATTCGTTCGTTTAATAACTCAAGAATCTTTGTGGCGGATAAAAAATGAGCTCTAAAAGGGAGCACTGAACCTCTTCAAGGCTGCACATTGTATTCCAGGTATACTTTCACTGTCAACATCCTACCTGAATATTAGCCAATGATTAATACTCCCATTCAAATGAGGGTTTTGTCACTTTTAGGAAGGGTTGTAAATCAACGTGAGCTCTGAATATGCAACAGTTCCTATAATTTTCAAATGATTAATACTGGCATTTGACCAGCAGAAGTTTCAACTACCAAAGAGTTAAAACTACATTTTAGTAGAACTTCGCAGAACACACTCATCGCTGCCTGGCTCCTCACTGGCTCATTCAGAAAAACTGATGTTACATTATACATTAACATTTTTAAGTGTCATCTACATGAAAAAATTTAGTTATTTCCATTCTTTAAATTGTAGTTAGTGAAACTTTTGCTTATGCAGACAAAATGGGCAACTGTAGGAAGATACTTGAAACTTGCTTCTTTTGCTAGCCCATGGGACTCGCTGGCCGCCTGGCCCTYACTGACCAGGTATGTTTCCTGATTTCAAGAAACTGGCTGGCTCATTATGCAGTGTCACCAGCTAAGTACTGCAGGACTCGAGGCTCACCGATTTCTCTTTAAAATGCAAAAAGCATTAAAAAGCTGAAGGGCTGCCGCTCCTTTGTGCTGCTGGCCCGTTCGCCGGGGCAGCTCTGCCACCTGCAGCTCAGCGCCGGCAGGACCGCATCGCCTGCGATCGCCCMGCGCAGAACAGCCTTCCCTGCTGCAAACGCAAAAAAACTCATGCAGGCGAGAGGCTTCACTGGGGAGGGTAATCGCTAATTAAATTAGAAATAGAATATATTAGCTTGTGGTATGCAAAAGGTAATACAGAGCTTTCCCATCGGTCTTTCTTGCTAATCTTCACTGCTTCTAGAATGAGAACTGTTCTCAGAATTGAATAAAAACCCAGCATTAGAACAAAAATCATAACGGTAAAACTATTCTTGGTGTGACTGGACTGATCTCAGAGCCTAATATGACCCCTTACTGATGAAGACCAGTTTGGGCTCTGCTGATAACTGAGGTACTACAGGAAAYTGCGTGTGGATCTGTATTCTCAGAATCCTTTAACTCCTGTCT
>NW_026623457.1:84350-104285 GCF_030028575.1 Malurus melanocephalus
AAAAAAAAAAAAAAAAAAAAAAAAAAAAAAAAAAAAACAATAAATCAAATTCTTCCTGATGTGTTTTACTAACACCAAAAAGAGAGAGGAAAACAAACCCCAAATGTACTTTATTATGTTCCCTATTTTTCACGTCCCTGAGCCCCAAGGGTATAGCATTACCATTTTGTCAAGCTGGACCCAAGCCCCGTAATTGCTGAATTTTCCATAGGGTCCACATGGAACTCTAGGAAAGTCATTGTYACTCTATTTAGTACCAAAATGAGTGTGAGGGTCCCAGCGTGTATGGGGCACCCACAGTCACAGGCTGTGTTCGTCCCTAGTGTTGGCTCCTCACAGTGAAATAGGAATGGTTCTGAGTTATGGTCAGGCAGCATCACCATGAGCTCAGATAAGATGGCCAGAAACTAATTCTGATAATAAGAAACTAATTCTAATAATATTGGGTTACTAAGCATCATGTGAAGTTCTTTCAGTAGGTTTTAGTACTGCAGAGGGAAGGTATATAATCTGTTATGATACACATTGTTCCAAATATGTTTTAAAAGCTAAAAGAAACATCGTTTTTCTTTGAAYTTTAGGCTTTGTTCAATTGCACACAAAATTGAGACATTCTAGCTCCTGAAACATCCACACGGAGCTTTGTGTCCTTCTGGTGGATCAGATCCAGCATCATCTAGGGCATTTCACCTGGCACTGACAGGCACAAGCATATCAGTCCCACCTTCAGTGCTGCCTAAGCGTGGAACTTGGAAATATCTGTCTTGTCAAGCATTGCCATTAAAGGTCCTGYATTCCTAGGAATGTAGAAATTATTTCTGTAATCATACATTGTCACTGCACTAAATTCTTGAACTCTTTASGCTATTTTCTTGGATGACTGATTTCAAGTTGTGAAGAAACTGTTTGTAGAAGGGATTGGTTTTGTTAGTGTTGCAAATATTATTAATATAGTGCTATAGTAAAAACTTGTACATTTTGGTATTATCCAGTGCTTGAAAAAATGTTAAAATGGATGTTTTGAAGAAATCTCACAGAAGGAGACTACGTGATCTGTGGGGAAYAGACAGTTTAAGCCTCAGGCTTCTTCTATATTCCAGTGAACGCAGGAGTATAAAATATTTTGTTAGCTTTGTTTTAAGAGCTCTGTCAACCCAGCCTGCCAGTTACCTGCTCACCAGTAGCTAAAGACAGCAGGTGGTTTTGGCCAACCAAGCTTTTAAATGCATCTTGTCCCCAGATTTTTAATCTGGCCTTTTGCAAAAACCAAGCTACTGCTTGTCACTGGTAAGTTCCTCAGACTTAAGGTAATTGGAGCACAATCATTTCCTCTTTCAAGGATTTGGGTTTGAGTCACTTTAGATTTCAAGTAGGTCTCAAAGGTCACCAAAAAAGACTGTGAGATTTAATATCAATCATTTTTAATCCAGTTCATTTTACACTTATGCCCAATTCACATGAGCTAGATGCATTTAAAACTATAGAGTGCAATGCCCTCCTATTACTCAGGTATCCAAAGCTGACCTTAACAATTTTCAGACTTTAGAGGAAGAAAGCGGTTGTGAATTCCCAAAAAAAACAGAAGAGGAATTGATGTGAGTGGGTGCAGCCCCCAAGTATGCAGCAGTTTAAACTGTTACATGTCCTAGAGCAGGACMCTCAGTGCCCATACTTTTTACTCGATGCATGTGAGATCAATCAAGCATTTCTACATGTTGGGTCTGTATMCCATTTTAATCTTGTGTGTGAAGTGAAAGAGATTATATACAGGATTAGCAGTCAAGAGATCCACAGGCAGCAGGGATGRTGTAGTTCTCAGTGCACATTACTGTTAGAGCACAATAGCAAACATCTTTGCCAAGRTGATAAAGAAGAAACATTCTCTTTKTTGCCAATAATAAATATATAGGGAAGGATAAGTGTGTCATGAATAAAGTGTCCCTGAGGAAATCTTGGAAGAATCTACATGTATATTTACATATTTTCAGTCCCAGCAGCAGCAGAGCTATGTGACTCTAGTGCTCTGCCCAGGGTGACTAGTTTGTTCAGAATTATCACAGATATCTTTTTCATGCTTGCTGCTATCAGTCCATAACAAGAAAATTTAGGCAGCCGTGCCAGAAACCCAGACTTTGATAACCAAAACAATGGTGTCCATTATGATCACAAATCTCTCTCACATACACACACACACACACACACACACAAAACCCGAGCAAGTACCTGCAGGTTTCAGAATAAATTGAATATGAACTCAAAATACATATGCCTCTTTCACAGCATAAACAAGATCCTGCATATATTTTAGGACCTGATGATCTTAATTTTTGATAGAATATTGAATTAGATGCAAATCCAAGCCCAAAGTGCACTATCTGATAGCAGCTTTCTGTCGATTAGATTATATTGTAAATATATTATTTACAAAAAAATATGTAAAAACTATGTAAGAAAAAAGTCAATGAGGCAACKGCAGATTCAATTTCTGCAGCTGGAAAAAAATAATTTCTCATACTGAAGCTCTTCATTYTCCCTGCTGCTTTATGCTATCTCTGTTTTAACTGCTGTTAATGAAAGTCTCATCAAACAGCAGTGCCAATACACAGTAATATTTAAATGTTGAACTAGTCTCAGTGCTCATGGCAGCTCCGTTTCAGCTCCCTTTCCCTGCATACTCTCCATCTCCATTTATATGGCTATGGGAGGGGTACACATGGGGAGAATGGAGCAAACATTGCTCAGCTCTSCAGCCCAGAGAGGAAAATTTGTCTCCTGTCTTATGTATTTATAAAAGCATGAAAAGAAAACATCTCCTGCTGAAGTAAATCCTAGATACTCCTTCAGCAAAACTTCCAAAAAGATTTCAAAATTCAAAACAAGACTTCAGTTATCTCTTTCTTCTGTTGCCATTCTAGCTTCCAATAATTTGATCAACTTGTTGCCCTACTTCTGTTGGTAAAAAAAAGAAGCCAAACCTGCCCCTGCTTCTAAATGCAGTTCTGCTTTGAAAAAGGACTAAAAATGGCATGCAGGCTCCATGTTTATTCTGTGCCAGCTACTTCCTTATCATATGTGCTCAGTTTGCAAGTCAGGAACCTTTTCTCCTATGTGCCAGCCCTGCAAATTCAGGTGGAACCTATGGGTCAACCTGGATTTTTTCTTCTCATTCAGGATGCCTGAAAACCAAGGCTTCTGCCAGCAAGAGTAAGCCCTTAGTTACACATGTGCAATTTTGAAGTCTTCTATGGCTTTGAGTGAGCTTTAAATGACTGGAAATTGTTCTGTGGTTGTAAACAGAAGAGAATAGAAAGCAGCTCAGTGCTCTTTWTGCTGGATCTGCTGTGCTAACAGGAGCAAAAAGCAGTGAACAGTGATTTTAATTATTAAGTGAACAGATAGAAAATATGAAAGACTCCATTTTAAAAAAGGTGTTTGAAATACCATGTTTTCAGAAATCTCTATCTTATATATTTAGCATTCAAGCTGACAAGAAAAATTAAATGCTTCTCTTTTTTTCTCATATGTGTCATTCATACATTAGGAAGAGAGTGTAAAACCTTCATATAACAAAAAAGCCCCAAATTACCTGGATTATTTTGCATGCAATATCAAAATAAAAGGTCATTTATAAGAAGTCCTCATTGGAGTGTGCAGCAAATCAGAAGAACCCACTTTGCTGTATGGGAAGGATAATTCACTCTGGGCATTTTATTATTTATTAATTAATGTTTGCAGCTTTGGCAATCAAGCATGAACATTTTCTAGTCTTCTGAAATCTCTGTAGTCTGGAAGACTAGGGTTAAAGTTTATTTGATATATCCAAAAATAGTTAGCATGATAGATAGTGAGCAAAAGTTTTTCYAGTTCAGAGTTTTGATCTTTCAATCCCAGTGCAGATTAAACTGGACTGTTCAAGGCATGCTCTGTTGGCAAGAGTAAAAAAAAAAATTAAAAAAAAAAAAATCCAGATATGTAAATATCAATCAATGGAGGCTTTGKATGAAATTGATCAGCTTGGATAAAATTGATCTATTCTGATTTTTTCTTCCAGTTGTGTGTAATACTGGAGCCAATGCAAGAACTGATGTCAAGACATAAAACTTACAATCTAAGTCCTCGAGACTGCTTGAAGACTTGCTTATTTCAAAAATGGCAGAGAATGGTGGCCCCACCAGGTATGTATCACTTCCAATATTTCACTTATTTTATAGTAAAATTAATAGAGAAGCAATGGGAATGTTTACTGATAAAGGAAAGTAATAAAAATTAACACTACTCCCAAASCAAGCCTGAAAATTATTCTGATATTTTATGATTTCAGTCTGCCACAACTGATTTATAGATGTGCACACTGAGATGGTTTCACTATGACTAGGATATAATTTAGTACAAAAATATGTGTAGATGGAATGCAAAATGCCTACTGGCTCCATTAGAATTCATCGTTTATGTAATCCTGCTTCCTGCTGTGACTCTGAAATTACAGCTACAATTCATAATTAATTGTCTTTGAGACTAATATCAAGTTATTTACAGGCCTGGACCTCATCTCCTTCCTCTTACACCTCAAAATAATAATTCTCTCTTTTTTTCAGATTATAAAGGTTTATATCTCTAAGACTCTAAGTTCACATGAGTGCCCAGGACAATGTTGAGAAGAGCAATTGCCCCTGTGTGCTTTGCCAGTTTAAGCAAAGCTGTGTAATTGTCCTGATTTGGTCTGAGTTTGGAAAGCTTGCAGGGCAATGGCATTAGYACACTTTGTGAGTTCCCTTGGGACAGAAGTTTTAGCAGTGGAGCCCACACAGGGCACAGAAGGAACCCAAAGAGGGTTGCYTGTGTGCCTCATGGATGGCAGCTGCAGGGTAGGAAGCTCCTTTAGCTTTTGTCTCTGCCTGGGTCATTTGAGGCTGTAACCTACAGCAGAGTRAGAGCTGGAGTTTTGTTCAGAGCTGTTTCTTGCTGTGTGACCTTCAGTCCCTTTGACTGACCTTCAGACCTTCTACAGTCCTTTTAATAATAATAATAWTATTAATTATATTAATATTATTATTAACTATTATAATAATAGTTATCATGGTAGTCCCACCAGTAAAATGCTTTTGAATATCCTTATAAACAATACTGGGACAATAAACTTCACTACTTCATCATAAAAAGTTGAAAGCAGATTCCATTGGTTTGGGTCCAAATACCCTTCTGCGGTTTTTGTGTTAAATCTAACACAACTACTACTATTAAACTTAGCAATTTAAAACTAGATGAAGTAATATTTCAGCACTTCTGMTTGTAGTTCATGCTTTACAGTATCTGCCATTTGCTTTCCTTCTTATCATTTCATTGCAGCAGAACCCACAAGACAACCAACAACCAAACGGAGAAAAAGGAAAAACTCTACCAGCAGCACTTCCAACAGTAGTGCTGGGAACAACGCAAATAGTACCAACAGCAAGAAAAAGTCAGCTGCTGCAAACCTGAGTCTATCAAGTCAGGTACCTGTAAGTCTCACTTTCCTTTTAGGCCTGAATGACTTGCAGTGCTTTAATTCTTTCCTTACATTGTAAAGAAGGTGCATTCTTGAGCCAAAACTATCACAAGTAAAAGGCAATCTTGCACAGTGTGCTGTGGAAGCTGGGAATTAGTGGAGAGGTGTGAAGAAGCTGTTCTGCAGTGCAGCTTTAATGAAGGACCCTCAAACAGCAGTGTCCTGAAGATCAGATGTGATTTTTTGAAGGCTTGGGCATGTTCCCTGTTTTGACAGGAGGAGTCTTTCCCCCAGTGGTGGGACTCAGATTAGGCCTCGTGTTTGTAGACACAGCAGGAGCTTTGCAGGCTTGAATCTGCAGGGTGCTGAGCCAGGGAGTGCCCCAGCGGTGCAGGACAGCTGTACCTGAGGAAGCCACTGCTCTCTCTACATCAGAACCTGACCTCTGATYGGTGCCAGGTTCAGATGCTGAGCAGGAACAGGTTATGAATTTACTGACCTGCCAGGGTAATCTCTTTGTCCAACCACTCCACTTGCAGAGGGTAGATTCCCCTGGAATCAGCTTATCYACCTGCTAGCTGTAACTGCTGACATCCTAATTGTGTAGGGAGACACCAGAGTAACAACTGTACCAGCATTTTAATAATGTCACATTTACTGCCTTAGTCTCAGTATAGGGGTAATCAGACCCCAAATTGTGACAAAGTGTGCCTTAGTCAATAAGGAGATTGCTTATGCATTTTAAAGCTTGGGAAATTAATTTGATATTATAGGAACCATAAAGTCATATCCTGGGAATAACATTGAGGGATTTTTATTGGATTTCTGATCAGCGGATAGGAAGGGGCTAGGTCTMCTCTGAAACCTGCCTTTTGTTAGCAGACACTTCCTAGCAAGCTTGAATACCCAGATAAAAAAAAAGTGTATACTAACACCAGTAAAATGAAATGAAAATTTTTGTTTAGCAACTGATTTAGCAATCCTCTAGTTTACAGCTTTGGGCTTCAGTACATTAAACTCATATTTCCTCCTTGTCATATTAAAATTTTCTCATGGCTCACATCCCCAGAGTCAGATTCTTTCCCTAATATAGKCATCTCTCTGTTTTTCTGGCAGCACAAAGCAGTCAGAAGGCTGACTACCTGATCTCCTGGTGGCAGGCACCACTCTGCCCCACTGATGGCGTCTGCCAGAAAAAACTCTTGGATCAGTATTCAACCATATTTAAGCAAAAACAGCAATGAAGTGCAAAACTGAGCAACCAGATAGTTCCCTGCTGTCCCCAAATTTAAACAAGAGTTGAATCACTGTCTACCACCTATTCCCTACTCAGAGTTCAACAGGGCCATAATCTGCCTCCCTGCCTCTCTTCAGCTTGCTTCTCYCTGCAGAGAWGCCAAGAGCTGCTGTTGGTTSATGGTAGCTGTGTGTCCTTGGTTGAGTGAGATTGAGCCCTCTCATGGTTACTGCCACTCCCACTGATACTGAAAGTGACTGCAGGTACTAAAAGGCTGCTCCTGACAGATGAAGTGGTCAAGGCTGCTCTTCCTGATGGAGATCACAGTCGAACATCTGAGACATATTGGTGAAGTGTATCATGGTATGAGGGGTGGACTTTTAGCCTTCATTTACTTTCAGGATGTTGCATACTCAGTGTTTTTCAATATTCTTTGCTTTCTGTAACAGAGTAGCAAAACTGGTCCAAACTCTTTTCTATGGAGGATCAGGTTCCATTTTTAGGACACTTCCCCTTTCCATCTGCAAAGCGGAAAATGCTTGGCTGTTCGATTTGACATACTAACAGCTCTTCCCATTTT
Organism: Malurus melanocephalus; assembly: GCF_030028575.1. Taxonomy (NCBI): domain Eukaryota; kingdom Metazoa; phylum Chordata; class Aves; order Passeriformes; family Maluridae; genus Malurus; species Malurus melanocephalus. The sequence continues at coordinate 91,653 of NW_026623457.1, forward strand.
CCCCACAGCAAAGATAGCAAACCAGATGGAATTGATGGTTTGGCCACSCTGTAGAGTAGACAGAACTCAAAATAATTTTAGCAGTAGGATATTTTGGTGTAAAACTATTCAACGCTTTTCAGTTTAATAAAGAGATGTTACCCCACGCTTCTTCAAAATTATGCATTTTTTGAAGTGGACCTTGTTGCCATTGCTTTCTGAAGATAGCTGCAGGTAGCAGTAACTTATTTTCTGTTTCTTTCCCAGAACTTTACCCTAAAGTGTATCATTTAGTAGTTAATTTTTGCTTTCCCTTACATGCAATAGAAGACAGGAGATGCTTGAACACAGTTTGGCAGTTTTCAATTCAGTAAAATATTCATTTGGCCATAAAGCTTTCTATGAATGGGACTTTCCTGCTCAGTAGAAAAAAACCCCACCCTACTGAAATCATTCATTTTCAATGTCAAAAGCATTTCCCCTTGCCTWATTAGAGAAGAGAAATGGAATCACTGCATCTTCTATCTGGATGACTCACATAACCAGTGCTAGTTTCAGTTCCATTTTTCTCATCCTCCTCTCTGGAGTGCCCTGCAATGAGCTCACATCTATATCAAACATGGATTAATACAAAATCCTGTATTCCAACTTTCTCTTTTTCCCCAATGATTTCTTCCCTGTCAGCAAACTCAGTCTCTCCACCATAGCCACATCTAATTTCCTGTCTCTTTTACACTTCTGTGTTGTTTTCTCTTTAGCAGTAAATTAATCCTGGTTAAACAATGTTTTCTTAGCCTCTCTTCTATGTGATAATGCTTGGTTTAGGACACTGATAATAGTTGCATTTTGCTCCTGCATTAATGCTGCAGACACTCAGGCAACTTTCCCTACACCTCATCCACAYTTCTCACTCACACCATTAACTTCTGTTTCTTTAATGAGGTCTTCATGCCTGGAGAGGCAAATGTCCCTTTTTCAGGACAGTGTCCATAAAACAGCTGAAGTACCATCATCCATGGCAAAGCTTGAAACTTTGGAGTTTTGTCATTTTCCCAACAGCCCCTTCCAGCTCTTCAGATAAAACATTGGGCTGAGCAAGCTTGATCAATGACAGGGAATGGTACTTGTCATATATACATTATTCTAGTAGTGGGAGGAGAAGGTTGTGCCATTTCCTCTACCTGCATTATTTTCTTATCAGTTCTCCAGGAAGGGAAAGTGCTGACAATACAGAGCCAAGCCCAGAAAGTAAAATGTTGTGATTGTGTTTCCATGCATGGGTCAGGTTGGCACTGCACCCTGAAGCTCACTTGCTGAAGCCTAATCAATCAGTATCATTTGTGCTCCTTGTGTTGCCTTAAATTCATTAGTACTTCCACATTCTGATATATCTCTAATGGCAATCTATAAAAGCATCTAAAGGGTCTCTGCCACTGGGTGGGTATCTTTCCTCTCATCAATAATTTGAAAAGATTCAGTCTCAGTCCAYCCTCTTATCTCTATTGTTTTTACTTTGTCAACTGTGGTAAATAAAATACAAAGTTTTGTCCTTTTGACAGCCACTTGCCCTCTATTGCACCCATTTTCTCTTATAATGGTGGGGAATCCCAGTGGTTTCTGTGATTCTGTTAGCTCTCAGCCTACTGATGGCAGACCTACAGTGTCTCTTCTCAACATGACTCTTCTGGCCCAAGTCCCTCGTTTAATACCTTTTTTGTGTATTACAGATCTCCTACCTATTTCCTAAATTCTAACACAAACACTGTTAGCCAATGTGCCACATGATTGCACCACACAGCTCGTGCTTAGGTTGGCCCATTGCTTTTTCAGGGATGCTTTTGACCCAAATCCTGTMGGAGCCAAGGCAACATGCTGTATGTGCTGGGAGTCGAGCTAGGTGCTGCTAAAGTCAGTCCAACRGCACAAATTCAACATTTTCCTCACCAGAAGTTTTCTTCTCTCAGGATCTCATGGGTGCAGGCTCAGTGTTGCCAGTGCTTCCCATAAAAGCATTGACTGGTTTTAGTGCATGAAGAAAATGGGCAGCACAGGGTCCCAGAAGCTGTAGTCCACTCAGCTGCCCTAGTCTCAGCAGATGCCAGTAGTTTTAATTTGGATTTTTTTCATGCTYTCTGTTGCATCTGATCTTTGGAAAACCCATTGGGCAGGAGCTGGGGTTACCAATTTCCTCTTTCCCCTAGACAAAGAGCAAAGATGAGCAAGACTCCTCCTGCAAGGTTCACAGAAAACCTGCCTTTCTGATGTTAGCCTTCCTATGATTTTATAGAAATTARTTCTCTGATTTGAGTGTGTCATTGTCTTACCACTTACACAGTGCTAAWAAYTTCSTCTAGTATTTGAARYTGGCTTCAATATTTTCCCAAGTCTYKGCTCAGTTYTCAAGCCTTCTTACTGGCTCAAATCATATTCCTTARCATTTTTCATATTCTTCTGTTTCAAGTAAAATTTTCTTGCAAGCCCAAACCCTTGTATTGCAGACCATTGGTTTGTATACTCCAACCTGTGGATTAAAGATATAAGCAAGGTCATCAAAAGGGGTGGATGCAGCTATTTTCACTTAAATATAAATCTCTGTTAAGTTTAAYGAAAACAGGGCACATTAATTAATTTGAATTATTTGAAACTTGATAGCAAGTCACAACCCTTGCAAACTCAAGGAACTATTGCTCTAGACTGCTCCCAGTCATCAMCACAGAAATTAATAGGTGGATTTTGCTTTCATTTACTAATGAAGATCCTGTTGAGTTCAATGCTGTAACCACGAACCCAGGGAAATATCATGTGTTGGAAAGAATAAAGCATCACTACATGCCACTGAGTAAATCAAACATTCTTTGTTACATCCAGAGTCTTAAGTAGAACCTCCTTGCACTCTTTAAACAAATTACATACCTCAATCTCTCTTTCTCTTTGTAGTTCTCTGTAAGGTCCTCAGAAACCAAATCCATAAATAAACCTGCTAATTTGGAAGGGAGAAATACAATCTCTTATGTGTTTCAGAAATAGGGTGGGTTTAGGTGGTTTGTAATGGATGTTGTAGAGCCAGAGTTAAAGTTCCAGAGCCAGAGATTGGTGTCAGAAATTATGCCAGAACTGTGCAATTCAGAACCCAAGATTTACTAGTAAGGAGATGAGAGAGAATAAATTTGTTTCCAGTTTTCGTGCTTTAGGAAAAATATTCCAAACAAGACCAGAATGTCAAGTTAACAGTGAGGATTATGATGAGATGTGAAAGATTTTTCTCTAGAAAGTGTTTACTCTGAAATGTAATTAAAATGTCAGTTCTGTTTCTAAAGATCATTTCAATACCAGCATCATTCTGATGTTTTTCATCATTCTGATGTGGAAGCAGTGATTGTTATGGATGTGGGCAGCAGTTGGGCTCTCAGTCATTAATAATTTCTGTAACAAGGAGATGAAAAGTCAATTATTATAATAATTACCACTAAAACATTTCCATAAGATGAAAAGCAGGAGGAGGAACCCTTCTTCTTTTGACTTAGCACTTAGAGGTATGCTCACTGCTAAAAGTAGTGCAACTTGCAGTCCTTGGAGTAGGAGATGTGCTTGAACGATACAGCTGAGAGTGCYGGGCATTTTTAATTATCTCAGGCTTGTGAAGCACTGTTTGTCTACTTCTGGGTACTGTGACAACAGAGCTATGAATGATCACTGTAACACTCTGAGTGAGGCTTCATATTAATGTCAGCAAAGATGGCAGGCACAGGGATGGGGAATTTTACATGGCCCACCAGATATTTTTACCTCCAAACTTCACTAAGACATTGTTTAGATGTAGGATGATCCCAACTTAAAAAGTTGATGATCCCAAGTTAAAAAGTTGAGTTACTGAACTGGACAGGGCAGAACTAAATTTTGAGGCTTGGTATAAATAAAAAGGTGAAGCCTAGAAATGAAGAGTCTGTTAATAGAAGCCCTTGCATTTGAGTGGTGTGTGAAGTGATCTGTGTATAGTTTATATGCATCAATGTAAGTTGGATGGAAACTAGAGTTATTTCAGGATGAAAGGTATGATATACTTTTGTGGCTATATTATAAAAAAATACATTTCTATCACATAATGTAAAACAACCACTGCTTTATTTACAGTGCTTCACTGCAACCATATTTTACTATCATGAGACATTCCTTGACCAAAAATGTTGTTTCTAATCACAGAGTAAATTAATAAGAGTGAGTGACTACAGTCTAAATCTTTTTTAAACTTATTTAGTCAGATATGTGCTACCATAACTAGGCCATAGCAGTGTGTGCTGCCGTGCAAGAGACTAGGTTATAATTCTTGGATTCTGCTTCTCACTCCATGAGCAGGAGCTAGGAGCACTCCAGAGCTGCAGCCTCAACCCTGGGAGGGATGGAGCCTTGTGTCATTCAACAGCAGTGACCCCCACTGGCCAATTTAAGGAGAAGCATTGAGGGGCTCTAAAAGGAGTCACTTCCAGTCCTCCTCAGAGGTTGGTGGTCATTGCACGGGATCTAGTGAGTGGAGGTTCAATGGGGTGCACTTGGTGGGGTCTTCAGCTTTCAGTCTGAGGAGCAGAATCCTCTGGGGAGGAAACAGCATGTGCGCTTCCTGAGACACTATTTTTGCCTGATATAAGTGGCAAGATTGTCAAGAACWATTTTTTTTCAAATGTCCTGTAACTAATGCTGTGATACCTATCTTTTAAATAGATGGAGGGAAAACTTCACTAACCTCAATATAATTGTAGTTCAATTCCCAGAGAGAGAGAGAGACTCAATAGCATGGAGGGAAATACAGGTGCAAACTGTTCTCTCAGTGGGATTCGTTATACTAAAGGAATAATATTTACAATGAACCAGAGAAATTAGAGGTGGAAATATTTGCAAGGTCATTGAAGGTCTCCCCCCTGATGCATGAATGTTTCCTACCACAGACTGAGATTTTTTCCCAGCCCAGTGTTAGGTGCCCTGAGCAGCAAAACTAGCACTGTTCAGTGGGGTCATTAATCCTCAGCCTGCCATAATCAGGAACAGGAATATTGTCTTAGCAGTGGGGATGACATTTTTGTTTACTTAGTGCCATCTCAGTCCCCTAGTTTACATCTCCTCAGATTGGCCTAAAGTGATTTTCTTCCTTTCAGTACTTGCTGTTAACCATATTTCCCCCTCCTAATCATYTGATAGATGTAATACATATTTAATTCTTTCACTTGGCTTCCCCAGCCAGCTGTTGTAGCCCCACAGTGATTTTTGATGTGCTTGTCTAAGTCTCTTCCGAGCTGCTGACCTCTTGCTGGTTTGGCAATAGAGAGACCTTGAGGCCCATCCTCGGGAATGTTGAAGTAAAAGGAGCTGTTGCCACCTCGGTCTGTGATTCCTTGTTTCARCCACTGTGGTCCTTTTTGCCTGCCATATAACACTGCACACTCACACCCAACTTGCTGTCCTCTGCCAGGTCTCTCTTGTCATGAATGCTCTCACAGTAAAGTGGGATCAGGTTGGGTTCAGCAGTGCACGCTATATATTTTCTGTTGATTAGAAGGATGGGATAAATTAGAATAAACTTTTCTTATGAACACCTTTGTCATTTAAACTTCTATTTCACAAATCTGTGTGTGAGCTTTATTTAACCAAATATTTTATGGATATATGGAGTAACAAAGTAGAGACAAAGTGAAGATGAAACAATGTAACAATTTCCATATACTCACAAATTTTTTACATAGCATAGGCTGAAAATGTGACAGAAACATTCTTCTGTAGCATGCCAGCCTTTGCTGAGGGATATCAAGAAATAAACACAGACAATAATCTGTATTGTTTTGAGGTGAAGGAAGTAGATATCTGATTAAAAAGAAACCTCATTAAATGCAAACATTAGTCTTCTGTTTGCTTTTTACATTCATAAGGAGGAACAGATCCTTTAAAAAAAAAYGAATCTGTTGTTCACTAGGATTCTTGGAAGGGCTTGTTAAATCAGCAGGAACAAAGCTAGACATCTGGAATTACTGCACCTCTACCAAGCATTACCTGATGCCCTGACACCTGAGCTGCATGAAACGATGCATCTCCCATATTTCTTTAGCTGTTAGAGCAGCCTGATTCTCCCTCGAACAGAGAGAACAAGAGAGCTCTCTGGCTTTGCACCTTTGCTTTCCAATCTCAAGTTTGCACCTTTCTATCCCATGCTGCYTGGGTTTTTTGCAGCAAATCTGTGATGCACTGGAGTACAGCAGGCGGTTTACTTGTTTTCATGGAAGGACAATTTGTACTTAAAGTAGTGATTAGATGAATTCTTTCTTTCTTGCATGCTTTAGTTTCTGATGAGTACTAGCTTCATCAGTGTAATTATAATTAGCACTCTTCATCTTGCTTTTACGGTACCAGCTGGACAGATTGGTCCTCTTACTGCACAGATTGGCGGCAGGGTTGCCTACATGGAGTTAGGTGACAGGCACCATGAAATAACAGATGGTAAATTCAGGGCTTGTTGGCAATCAGCAGGTTTTTGCTAATGACTTAATTAGCTATGCAAATTGTCAAATCAGTGTGAACATTGTTTTTATCGAAAACTTTACCTAAATTAATTACCATAATTAAGTAGCAGAATGTCAAGTATATTGGATGCGTAAAAGGGCTTGGCTGGCTATGGATAAGAGAGTTACCATCTTTATTAGAGTGCTGTGCTCCACATTTGGGAAGTCTGAGGATAAGAAATGTGGTTTCTTTTAAACTACTTTTAAAATACGCATATCACCAAGTTCCCACTCAGATACACCCTGGTGCCTTTCCAAAGAAAATGGCTCAGGAAAGATTTACTGGACAAAAGATAAATATTTCAAGGAGGAATTTAAAGRTAGTTTCATAGCCTGATTATTTCCTTAAAATCAGGCACATTTTTCAGCCTATCTGCTTTTCAGGTTTCTGAGATCCAGAGCTACAAGCATGCAGCTATAGAGATGTGTTATAATTTTTAATTAAATTAGAAATAAARTGTAAGCCTCTCTTCTCGTTCCAACTATGTGGGAACTATTATCTCTGTTGTTCAAATGTCACAAATTTAAGAGATGYAAATTCTCTAACATGATTTTTTTAAGTTGATTTTTTCTCTCTCAAGGTTTCCATATAACAAATATTGGGTGCTGTTCACAGGATGTGATGGTGGTAGGAGAACCAACTCTGATGGGAGGCGAATTCGGGGATGAAGACGAAAGGCTTATCACTAGATTAGAGAATACACAGTATGATGCAGCAAATGGCATGGATGATGAAGAAGATTTCAACAATTCACCTGCACTGGGAAATAACAGCCCATGGAACAGCAAACCTCCTGCTAACCAGGAGACTAAATCTGAAAACCCCACACCACAAGCTTCCCAATAGGTTATTCTGCAGCAGTGCCCACTGCGATGTACCCCAGTGGGTTACTAATTACTGTTTCACAGAATTCTTCAAAATAAAATTTAAAAGAAACTCCTTTCAAATGATACAGTATCTATTTCTAAACTAAAGCTATCCAATTTTCTTTTTCGTTAGGGAAAACTCTTGTATAAACTTCCATACACATTCCTTGGAAGTATTCTCATACAATTAGATACTGGCACTGACCTCAATTAAAATAATTGAAAATTAAACAGCATCTCATGGCAAGTTTCTGACAGTGCATTTTATTGGAAGGGGTTGTTTTTTTCCTCATCAAACAAAGGCCATATTTTAACAAGTCATCAGTGCTCAGGATCTCATTAACGTAACTATGTAAAACTTTTTACAATTGTAATATATTTTCTGCTTTTCAACTTGCACCTGAAATTTCTTGTTTCAGAAAAAGATCAGCTTTTAAGGAAAAGTAATTTAAAGTAACTTTTGTTCATTCTTTAACTTTTCTTTCATCAGTTAATCATTTGAAGGATCCAGCATTTTTAATTTACATTTAGCTGATGCCAGTAGATACTCTACCCATCATTTAATAAAAATACTGAAACAAGAAATGTCTTTTTTTCATCAAAGACATGAGAAATATTTTTATGTGGAAAAAGACACCCAGTCCTATGAGAGTTTATGCTTTGTAAAATTGCTGTCGATCCAGATATTTTAAAGCCATGTAATCCATTAACTTTGTGGGCAGCTTAATAAATCTAAAACTTTTGTGTTTTTATTATTGTATCTGAGTTGGCTTTGTTGTTATTTCTTTTCATAGTATATTTCTTGTATAATATTTTTGTAAAACCCGCATTTTTTTGTTTTACTTTTTTTGTTTTGTTTTGTTTTTTATTCCGGTGTATTTATGTGAAACTTTATAAAAGAAACTAATTTTTTTCATTTACATATTAATATGTTGAACTCATCATGTAAAGACACAGTGAGTCAGTGTGTTATATAATACAACTGTATTTTATGTATGCTTTGCCAATAAGTGTGCCAATAAACTGTGTTAACAAATGTGCTCTTATACAGTGCATTTACAGTTCCTTGCATGCAAAACACACACACACACCCATGTTCAGGGCCATGCACCAGGGATTTCTGGKTTTGGTGTTTCACTGAAATGCAGTCTTTTTCCAGCTAAAGGKAGTCTGTGGTTAGGTGTGAATCGCTTGCAGCTCAATTTGCTCTGATGCTCTTTTTCTGACAATAATGATGTGCAGCATCACAGGTGAGTTCCAGCAGCGAGAGCCAAGTGTGAGGGAGTGCAGGGCATCCAGCCACAGCATCTCCATCCTCAGCTTTGCATCCCTCGCCTCCCAGGGCCAGGGCTTAYCAGAGCAGGGGATTTCCACTCTGCTGAATTCTGTCTGATAGTTTTATGATGAGTCCCTCAACTGGGGATGWGAGGATTTTTAAAATCCTCCTCCTTTCTTTGCTTTGCTATCCTATCAGTTGTTCAGCCCCTGGAGTGGTGCAGCTGCTCTGAGCAGAGCCCAGCCTGCAAAGCCCCTGGGCTGAGTTCGAGGACAGAGGCACAGCCCTGCATCCCAGGGCACCTGGGAAGCCCTGCAAGGTGCACCCTGTGAGTGGCAAACACAGGAAGAACTGTTGGCAGAGAGATGCTGAATCTACACAATCCCGCCWTTTGTGCAGGGCAGTGATGTTTTGTTCTTCCCTGAAACTCTGCTTTCAATATTGCTGACATGTTAAGAGCAGCCAAAGAACTCCCAGGTTTTTTCTGAGTGGCTGTACATATTCCCAGAACCCAGCCTAGGGAAATGTGTCTCCTAAGCAGTTTCCTAATATTTTTTCAATCATGTTTTTCTGGGTGTGATTCCACCGAACRGTTTTGAAATCACTATTGCAGAAAGAATTCAAGGCAAAGCACCCTGCACGTCCACTTGGCTCTTAGTAAGAGGCAGGTCCCTCTCCACCCAGGAACCAGCCTTGGCCCCTGATGTGGGGCCATGCTCCTAYAAGCAAAATCCTTGTTCAGTACTCCTGGCAGAAAAATAGCCTAAAAGACACTCCAGGCTCTAGAACACAAARAATATCAGCTGTAGGATAGACTTTAGAACTAGCTAAATAACAAATGTGGATAGCAATGCTGCTTATTCATAACRCTTGCAGAATGTAGGAAACTGCAGTTTTATCATTCAGTGGCTTTATCAGCCCTGATATTTCCATGTAAATAATTAAATTCACAATGTATTCCATTAAGGGTTCTCTGGCTTCTATATAGCCACTATAACATTACAATTATACACTGTAATTCTAATGTTCAAAAACACTAATCATTCATATTACATCTCCATGAGCACACTCTAAAAAGCGTTCCTTATTATTAATCTTTCAAGACTRGCACTACTATTTCAATTTTTAAAAGATTTATGATGTCATATTACTCCTGTTGTTTCAGTAAATAAACACAGGAGGGCTTGAAAAATGGGCAACAGACTCTTTAGAGTGCTGCCCTTGAATTAATCTCAAAGGACACTTTCTCCGTATCTCCTCAAAACCCTYGTCTGCAAGCTATCAATCCACCCTGTTGTGGTTAGGGTGAATAACAGATGGAGGTAGCTGATTTTATTTAGTCACTTATTTATTCATAAAAAGGTGTCCAGAACGGGCCATCTTGAGGAGGTATTTGAGATGGACAGCAGCTGGACATGCTGTCTCCTCACTGCTGCGTCCTTCGCCCCCATGCCCTGGGCTGCTGCGTGGGCTTTTCGTGCCATGTTTGAAATGACACGGTAAACTCACCAAGATGGAGCCTCTGATCCCATTTCTGACCCAGATCCTGTCCTCAGGAACACTCTCCACAGGTTGAGGATCACATGAATCCATGGATTTTATGGCTTTGGGTTGGGGGTTGTCATTAAACAATACCGTGGCTTCCATGTGCTCCACAAATGCCTGGCACAGAGCAGAGGGAAAGGTGAATGAACAGGTGAGTTGAAGCAACAGGTTTGTTAAAGCTGAGGTTGCAGCCTGAAGAATGAAAAGTTTGAAACCAATAGTTAATTTTATAGTAATCTAATCTCACCACCTACTAGAACATTGTATCTCTCTTAGAATTTGGAAGGAAATGTTTTCGGCACTTCCCCCTGGGGAGCCCTGAAGCTATTAAAAGGAGGAAGGAAGCTTATCTCATGATGTTGAAATACTTTCAAAAAGAAAGCTCTTGTTTGTTTTAGCTAAATGGAGGGAAGTGCTGCCCCTGAGAAGTGCCCTCCCAAAGCAGAGGGAGGAAATTCCAGGAATTTACTTGGAAAAGCAGAATTATATAATTAGTAAAGTGACCAAATACGAACATTGATAACCAAGCTTGTTGCTGTTACAAAGAACTCAAATCATGCAAGAGTCATAAGCAGTGGCGGGTTTGATTGGTCTTTGAATTGCTTTGTTTGGGGATTGTTGGGGTTTTTTTTGGTCTTTGTTCAGAAAAGTCCATTTCTTAGAGAATTTCAACTCCTGTGAATCATCAGCTGGTCTCACCAGCTGCCCTTTGTGAGAACATTTCAGTTCCTAAAGCTCCTTCTTCCTCTCTTTCCACAACAAGAAAAAAAAATTAAAAAACAGCCAAAAAAAGCAGTATTTACAGCTTTGTAGTCTTTTCAGAAAGCAGGCTTTCTSAGGTTTCATCATCTTTGCATTGATATGTATGGATGCAATAGTAGTAGGTTAATTCARTTTGGAAGGGACCTTGGGAGGTTATTAGTGTTTGCATTCTTGCAGCATCACAGAGCTCTTTGAAAGTTGTGACTCATTTTTAACCTTGGTCCTGGAGCAGGTACTGCTCTCACACATTTGGAAAGTGTACCCAGCTTGCATCCTTGGGGAGCAGAGCAAAAGTGCCCCATGCCAGAGGGGTGAGGAAGCCAGGATGATCAGTCTTGAAGTGTGCAAGAAGACACAGGGGTTAGAAGGGGAGGAAACTACCAAAGAGAAAGGAAAAACATTGAACACCACTGGGTGTTCTCTAACACCGGGGTGGAGGGAGGCTCCCTACCCAGCYGTGGCTGCAAAAATCCATTAAAGGAGTCTAAATGATAGAACAGACTAAATTTTGCAATTTCACGGCCTCCATGAAAATCCCATTTTAGCAAAGACAGGATGAAAGAGAAAACATGAATGATTGATATKGAAGGAAACCCAGTTTGTGTCTAATATATCCTGGAGAAACTGCTAATGGAAATTGAATAGTCCTGAAAATATTTCCTGAGACTGCAACTCTGATCAAGTAGCCCTATGGTGATATATTGCATGTCCAAATTAAAATTGCCCTGGGGCACACGTAACCCCAGCAGCTGGTTTTACTGTGCAGGATTGGATGATTTGTATGTTTTTTCTAGCTTTTTGACAGCATATTTTTATACAAGGCTAAGGCCTGAATCTTCTACTCTGTAAGAGGAGCTATTGAATATTTAAGATGCCGTGGAACTGATGTTACTCCAGCAYGTCATTATGTTCTATTAGGAAGCCTGGTGGTACCCCAGCATTGTAGAATGGCAGATGGTACCTTTAGATAGAGAGTCACTAATGAAAGTCTCTAAATTTATGGACCATACTCATGCATTTCTTGAGAAAATGTGAATTTCCACTGAATGCTCACTGTATTAAAATCTGTTCTAATTTACCATGTTATTTTGACAGCATCTAGTATCAGTAGTTTTAAGGGGAGAGGCTTTATTAGGAGCAGTGATGGAGCAATCTAACTGTAAAAGCATTTCTTCCATGACCCTGTGAATCATGTCTGAAATAAAAGAACTTTATCCCTCACATCAAGAAATAATTTTTAATGGATCTATGGGCAGTCTTAATTCATAAGCACATTTTGAAACACCATTATGCATTAAAGATGACATCAGGAAATAATTCACTTGTGCATTCAAAATCAAAAACTTTATAAAAGCATCCATCTACAACAGAGCACAAACACTCCAGCTCCCCAAGAAATTCCCTATTCTGTTACCAACGATTTTATAGGGGTCAGGATTCGATTGATTAGCTTTGAATAAGATACTGGATCCATCCCTGATAATTCAGGTYACAGGTTATGGCATATTAGCAAGAGAATGTGCTTCAGCTGAACCAGATGAATGCCCACCCAGTGTGCCTCCATGCCTGTTGGACAACCAAATTCAGGATCCTTTACGTCAGTGATCCTGGCTGGAGTCCGAATTTCTTCTGGTTTATTTTATTTTTTTTCTGTGTGTGGTT
>NW_026623457.1:104339-163729 GCF_030028575.1 Malurus melanocephalus
TTTTTTTTTTTTTTTTTTTTTTTTATCTGTACAGTTTCCTATAAGTACAGCTCAGATGTCCAAGATCATATCAGTTGGAAGGTGACATGCAGAGCACTTGTTAGATTGTGTGTGTAGCAGTATTTTACATTATGTTATAAGAAACTCTGCCTGATCTCTGGAGATCCTCACGTTGTGTATCACCTCAGTTCAGTTTAATTAATAGCTCTGTCTCAACAACTCTGAATTCATCTGAGATGCTGTGTATAATTTCGTATTGAACAGCTATAATGTATAAGGTTAGCGTCTCCTTTGTAATGCATTAGGAGACGTTTTAGCAAATGCTTGATATAAAGCAGGCATTTAACACTCCTTATCACATTCRACTGCGACTCTCATTTCATCACGTGAAGTTTCATCCTCCCTGAGTAATCTCTTGGGGGGTCTGAGTACTGAAAAACCTTTTAAGAGCTGGTGTTTGGTGCTTTCAGATGCTGGGTATTTTTTTTCCATTCTATTTTCTTCCATCTCTCTTTGATAGCTCATGAAAATTTGTTTGTCATTTTGTACAAAGTTTTTAACTTTCCATCTTCTTCTGGCCATGTGCAAAACAGAGCACAGAACTCGCATGTGCTCCACACAGACAAACCCATCAAAACCAAGGTGGGTTGCTCCTGGCTTGCCAAGAGAGATCAAATTCAGCAGACAGAAGGTGTGAAATTTAGGAACTGTGATCGATACTGGGGCTTGTGCCTGTCTTTGCTGCAGACTCCTGYTCTGAAAGGGAATTTTCAGCTGTTTTCTTTGAAATCTCCCCTCCAGGTTAAACTCATGTTCCAAAGGGTGATAACAAAGGGTGAACTACTGAGACAGCTATCTTTTCATTTGAGTTTGTCAGCAGCTCTTTGTCTGTGTCTGTGCTTAGACCACCAGCTCCTCCAAGGAGAATCCGGTGGGAAGTGCTGCAGGAGCTGGGATTATTGCAAAGGTGTCCCTGGACAGCAATCAAGAACCTTTATTGTGGTTCCTGAGCTCTGCAGCAGAAAGGCAATTTCATTTTTGCACATCACAGCTGTCTCCTCTGCTGGTTTTTGTGGCAACAGGCATGGGGAGCTTCAAGTTGGCTTTGTTTGTTTTGCTCCTATTTCAGCCTAAAAGTCAAAAAAAATATAACCTGTATCAGCCTTCTTTCTTCCAGAAAAGGTATTGTTTTTAAATATACCCCCTTTTTTATACAAGTCAGGACTTCCTTGAGAAGGGCCTAACTCAAATTTCACGCAGCAGGATTTGGCTTTACTGCAGATGCCAGTTTCATTCCCGAGAGGGAGGAAAGAAATCCTAATGGCCAGGTTATAATGAGGGGCTGAACAGTGGCACTCCACAGGGAGGCAACATTTTTGAGCTCAAGACCATGTAATAGTGGGATATGGGCTTTTAAAATGGAAAGAGAGTTGTCGAGTGCTATGATTTTTCTGTGAGGCCCGCAGCATGGCCAGTTSTCAAGCAGGGAGGGGAAGTGCTGGGGAAGGAAGGAGTGGTCTGTATAATAATTGCCTTCAAACAGCCTGAGGCTTCTGAAAGCAGCAATCTACAAGACAGCAGTTTCCAAGAAAAGCCCATATACAGGGGAAGAAAACTGCAATTGGTAATGAAGGAAACTTTCCAGCGATGGGCCTCATGCAGGCCCTTCCAGGTGCCAGGAAGGGCACGTAGCTGCAAGGTCAAGACTCTAAAGGGAAAATGGAAAACTAAAAAATAAATCAAATTAATAAAATAAATACAGTAGTAAATAAAATCAATCATCTGTGACCATGCAGGTCAGGACAAMAAAACTTCTGATTCCTTAACTGCAATAACCTCCTTTAGCTGATTAACAGGTGGATTAATTTGAAATATCCTTTGAGGAAGAAGAAAGAAAAGACAGGGACAGCCCTACCTTGAAACCAGTGCAGTAATTTTGTCACAGCTGCAGCCACAGCTTTTCTGGGACTGTTAWATTCATCCACCTACACCCCACCTTCCATCCGAGTACGCTGCAACCTCCTCCACATCAGCACTTTCCTTAGGGGAAGGTTTGTGGCATTTGACTATGGCTGCAAAATGTCTGCCTACATGACTGCAGGCTGTGTGAAAAATTCAGAGTAGACACAGAGAAATAATGATTCCTCAAAATCATTATTTAATTATTTTTAGTGTCTCATTGTTGCAATTATTCAACCCAAACCTTTTTTTTTTTTTTTTTTTTGTGAGCATTTTTTCTTTTGGTGCCTTCTAGGTATTGAAATTTTAAGTTGTACTTTGATAATTTTCTTTGTGATTTTCTCGAAACTACAAGCACCACAAATTTGTTTTCAGTTTAAAACAAACAGTTAAATTTTTCTGGAGTATATATCACATACAAGCACCTCCAAACTAGCCAGGGGTGGGCTGATGAGGTTCCCTTCTCAAGGTTCCTGACTAAGCCACAACACTTCAGAATGAATTACACAGATTGTGTCCTGCCCAGCTCTCTACAGAAATATGCTTGTAAACGTTGCAGAGAGATGGTTTGAAGGACAAATGAATATTATAGATTATCCAAAGCATCAGTTATTCCATCTTTCTCCTCTCCTTCCTTCCCCTATYTCCTTCAATATTTGAAAATAGACTAATCCAGGAGAGTTGCAATAAAAAAMCGGTGATAAAGGTTTGTCAGCTCTGGCTTCCCAGTTACAAGGGCTCATCTCAGGRTGCTGCTGTGGCAGGTGGTGCTTTAAATGTGCCCAGAACTGGACAGCCCTGACTGGACTGTGGCCCCTGTGTACATGTGACTCTACGGTGCTCTGTGTACACAGCACTAGAAGGATTTCCTACAAAACACAGCTCCCTGTAATTCCCACAAAAGGATGGTGTTGAGGACCTCAGTTTCTGCACGAAGACAAAAGGCTCAGAGTTTACCTGGCCTTGTGGCACATCCATGGTCCCTCGTGGGAAGCCAGCAGTGCCCTGATGAGGAGCTCAGCTCACTCGGGGCTCGCTCAGAGCCCCATCCCATCCCTCTGCAGCGGGCACCACCCCTCTGCCTGAGCATCCACAGTCCTGCACTGAGGCCACTCAGCCTTTTACACGACCCAAGACACTTGTATGTCTTTACATTAGTGAGTCTTGAATGGAGCTGGGCCAATTTGGATCCCTTTATTAGCAGTATTAAATTCCATTGTGCAGGTATTTCCACAGCTGTGAGTTATTCAACATAAACTCCTACTGAAGTAGAGAATAGGCTGCAAATAACCCACCAGGGAACAATTTCTTAAGTGCTAGTCATCCAGCAAATTCCTTTATTCTCAGTTTTTATAGCAGGATTATTTGATGTAGAGGATATGTCCAGGTTATAATGTATTTGATTATTTATAGCAGGTATCTTGTGTCATGAGCTCCATTTTAAAATGGACAAGGATTATTGGAACTAGACAGATGTGGTATTAATTTCCAAAACTAACCTCATTTTCAGTGGAGCCTGTGCTATTGCTTGTACTTTTGAGAATATCACTTTTCTGGTAATTTTTCAATCCCCCCAGTTATTTTGCTACTAAGCCTACTTCACCCTGTGATTTTTCTGTTTCCTATATCTTTCCTTGATGACTATTCCTATTTCCTAGTGAAATATTTCCCTCCCAATGCCACCAAATGGATCCCTYTGCATGGAAAACAAAGCTCTTTTTCTGTTCCACGCTTCATTAACCCTCGAGATATGTTTTCAGTTCTGTAGAGGCCCCAAGAGCAGGCATCACCTGCCTTAAGCCCTGATTAAAACACCTCATACCTCCTGAATGGGAACCCTCCTTTCTGTGTCACCTACCTGAGCCACCAGCGTGGTGTCTCTCCTGGGAAATGTATTTAGAGGATATACACCTTTAGAGGATATGCACCTTTTTTTAATGCCAATCCATGAGCCTAAACACAAGGAGACATTTGTACAATTCTTGCATTGGCACAGCATAGCTGTCATGGTTTAACCCCACCTGGCAGCTAAGTACCACAAATCTCCTCACTCACACCCCACCCAAACCTCCACACACATCCCTGCTGGTGAGATGGGGAGGGGAATCAAGGAAAAAAAAATATAAAACTCCTGGGATGAGATGAGAATAGTTTAATAATTATAACATAGTAATATGTAATAATACTAATTATAATAATAGCAATATTATCAATTGTAATGAAAATGAGAGAGGAAGAGGAATAAAATCCAAGAGAAATGAGTAATGCACCCTACAATAGCTCACCACCCACTGACCCATACCCAATCCCTCCCTGAGCAGCAATCGGTGCCTCCCAGACAGCTCCCCCCAGTTTATAAAATCAACATTTTGATTGGAATGGAATGGAATGGAATGGAATGGAATGGAATGGAATGGAATGGAATGGAATGGAATGGCCCTTTGGCCAGTTTGGGTCAGCTCTCCTGGCCATGCCCCCTCCTGGTCCCTTGTTCACCTGCTCACTGGCAAAGCACAGGACCCTGAAAATTCCTCAATTTAGAGTAAACCAGTGACCAACAACCAGAACATCAGTGYRTTATCAATGCRATTCTCATACTGAATCCAAACCTCTGCACTGCACCATATGAAGAAAATTAACCCTATYCCAGCCAAAACCAGGACTTTTCAGTTCAGTTCCTTTCTGAGGCTGTTGTTGCTCTCTGTCTCTTCACCCCATTTACTACTGAAAATATTTTGACTGACACAGTAACTTCATTGAGGGCTCCTACTTCTTGTACCAACAGGTTTGCTGAGCACCAGCTCCACATTCAGCTCCTCTGACACCCTCCTGCTCTCACAAAGGTGAACCCACTGCCCAGCTTCTCTGCCTGCAGCTTCCAGATCAACCCATCAGCTCGAGGCCATGAAATATGCTCAGCAGGGATGACAAGTGTGCTAGAGCACTGGCCAGGCAGTGAAGTTTTAGCAGATGTTGCTGTGCCTCTGTATTTTCAGTTCTGTTTGGCCCTTTCCTCCATGTGATGGAGAAACCAGTTCTGGAATGAATTTTTGAGGTTATTGCATACTGAGCTGAGCCATTAAAGTGCATTGCTTACAACTAAGGTCTTTTTTTTTTTGTTTAATTCCGATGTATTTATGGTGTCACACTGGTGTGGTTTCAAARTGCTATGCATTTTTATTTGTGTGACTTCCATTGAATTCTTAATTTTTTTTTTAATAGAAACTGTAGCAAAATCTTCCAAGTGCCTCTTAACACTACTAGGATTTTATTCCTGTCATCCTTATCCTTTTTTTGCAGGCTATTCAGCCAGCAATATTCAGAGCTTTTCTTAATGCCTTCCATCTCCTCTGTGCTGCTGGGAAGGRGCCAGCTATCAGCCAAACAGCAAGGAAATAGACTGCCTGCATTTAGTGTGGTGACGGGCACATATGTTTCTAGTGAAGAGTTTATTTGCCAGAAGAAAACTAGTCTGAGAATTCAGGTCAGCTTTTGGTGAATACCTTTGAACTAATAAATAAGAGAAGTGAGGACAGAAAAATTTCAGAAGTGCAGGAAAAGTTCATATCAATTTTTTTGGAACCTATCAACTCTGTTTAGATGGGCTACGCTACTCCTGTTGCCAGCAGGAAAACAAACAAACAAACAAATAAAAACTAAAATAAAACAAAGAAAAAATAAACCAACAAAAGAAAAAATACAAAAAAAAAACCCAAAACAGCCCAGTGAGAGAGGAGAAGGAAAAGAGGACAGGAGATGGCCCCAAACACAACATCTAAGTCAGAAGTGTTTAATAAATCCATTTCCTTTGGTGCCCATTGCCCTCCCACTCCAGCCTCTGCCCCAACTCTCCCTCTCTTCTCTGACAAAATTCTTATTTCTGAATCCATCCTTTTCAACCTTCCCAATCCCTTGGTCCTTTTCATGAACCTGCCCAGGTCCCACCTGGAGAGCCCCCAGCCTCTGCTGTTCCCCTCTTWGTCTAAACCTGTGCATTCAACTCTTCTTGCCCAAATCTACCCAGAGCTCCCCAAATCCATGCACCTCCCAAAATCCTCCCCAAAGCCCCTTCTTGGTTCTCATCCATATACTTGGCCCTTCCCAGCACTCCCGGCTTCTGCAGCCCACTTTATCCCCTGAAAAAGCCTCAGCTGGAGTTCCAGCAGCAAGCCAACGATTCCAGAGGGATACTGTGCTCACTGGCAGTACAAAGTCCTGTCCTAACAGATCTCCAAGGACAGGAAAGGAGTATTATGATGAGGGAATATCTGATGTAGAGAAACCCTTTTTTCAGGGTACAATCACAAGAGACTGAAACGTTATTTATATCTTAAAAAAAAAAAAAAATTGCCCTTAACACTCACTTGGGATGTAGAAGAGCTGGATTCAGCCTTCAGCCTCCCATGTGACAGGAGGGTTACACTGAAGAGGGGYTGATCTCATCTCCTGTGGAAGGGTAAAGATCTCAGTAGTATCTGTGCCAAAGGATAGTGAGTGGCTCCAGAATATGCTGATGTTTTCTCCAGAAACTTGGTCTACATCTATCCTGAAAGCCAGTCAGAGAGGGAATTTGAGCTCGGTTTTGTACCACACTGAATACACCATCCTGTTTGCTATTCAGGTGCCACTGTGATCATTGTTCTTGCCATGTACTGTCCTCTGTAAATCTCAAATTTGACTTTTGTTAAATTGCATAAAGGAGCAAGTGAACGGAGCATCMTTCTTCCAAGCATACTGAGACATTTTTGTTGAAAGCAAAAAATCTTAAAACATCTGTACTTAATTCAAATTCTTTTTCATTTGGTACATTAGGAAGCATTGCTACCAAGAGAGCTCCAGCCACGTGTCCCGGCCACGGAAGGACAAGGTCATTTTGYCCTGAATGTCTGGGGAGCTGTCCTGGCCATGCAGAGAGGAGAGAGTCCAAGATTTCATGTAACAAGGTGGGAGTTTCCTACTAGGGCAGGCAATTCCACTGATTCTGGTGAAATGAAAAGCTCTGAAGCTCAGAATCCTGATGTTAGCCTGCTACCACCACACTAAATCTTTGTGCTGGCTTTTCGAGTTGGGTGAATTCAGCTCATGCAGCTCCTGTCAGCAACCAGTGGTGCAGATATTTCAGCCTAATGGTCCTTCTTCCAGGCACAGCAAAGGGGGCTCTGAGGAGATTTATGAAGGATCATATGGCAGAGCACTGCATAGCTGAAGATGGCAGAGGCAAATGTCGGTGTGATGGAGCACAGCCTGACTGCAGCACTGATCAGAACAGCTCTTCCTGCAGGGGCAGGGTCTGTCTCTGCCCTGCCTCCCACCCARCTTGGCACTTCCCAGCCCAGTTACAAAACTCCAGCCCTCTCCCACACCAGCCACGGTGCCCAACTTGTGCAAACCCCATTATTCAACTCACAAAACTCACAAAACTCACTACACCTGTAGTCTTACTGACTGTCGGTCATTCAGCAAACGACCTCATTTAGAAACGAGCCCCCTCAGCCCAATTATCCCTCTTCTTCAGCCACATGTCCTCATGTAGCAGCATTGCTCATTTATATGCTAATTTTACTAAGTCTACTTCAAAGGGGAGAATTGTTTGTTAAAAATCTTACACTCCAGCCTCAGTTCAGACCATCTCATTATTTACCTGCAAATTTAGGGAGATATGGGTAAAAGCTCTGTTCTTTTATGATCTATTGTCTAGGTGATCAAAGGAAACCATTCAATATGAAGATCAAAAAGAGTCTGGCTCCCAGCAGCCCAGCAGCTGGCTCTGCCAACTCCCAAAGTCCGCAACCTCAGTTATAAGTAAAGACTGATTCTACTGTTAAATAACTTTTGATTACAAATTGGAGGGAATAAAAAAAAAATCTTCACATCATAGTCTCTTTACTAAGGTGTTAATGAAACTAGGCTTCATATTGATATTATCTCAATTATTAGTCAAGGAAYAATCACTATGTATATAGTGTCTCTRTTAATAATCCTCAGATAATGAAAAATATCCCACAGACATAACTAATACTGCTTGATAAATTGCTGGTGGACCACAGCTAACCCAGATTTTCTTTTTTATATATACTGCTCAAAGGATTTTTTTGAAACAGGAACTCAGAGATAGAAGTGTTTACTATTTAGAGAAGGCAAAAGCAGTGGCTGTAGGTTGAAGTATCAAAATGGGACACCTCATGTCCCAGTCTGTTAGGGAATTATGTCAACAGAGTAACACGATGTGAATAATGAACCCATGCTTTTCAGGGCTGACATAATTCTTCAGCCTAAGGAATTTCAAGAACCGTGATTTGTAAAAATCCTACTCTTCTTGAAAAGATAACCCACAGAAAAGAATTTTTCATCTCCACCACAAATAAACACTAAAAAGTATACAGCTTTCTTTAGAAAAATAATGTGAGAAGTGAAAATGTATAGACTTACAGGCTTTAATCTTCCCTTTAAAGTCAACACACGGTTATTCACTATAGTGTGTCCCTTTTCCATGCTACAAATGGCAATAAACAAGAGGCTGAGCACTGAAGTATATTTGGAGGGTCTGCAAGGGGAGCACAAGGATGTTTTGACTGCTGTGATAATAACATATATTGAGGTTTCTTTTCACTTGATGCATTTCTGAAAATACACTGAATTATCCCAAAACCATTAAGCCTCCAGTGCTGCTAGGAGAGGTATTTTGCTMGGTGTGCTTTACTTTGGCTTGTTTGTGTGAATCAGTATGTTGTACCCTTCCTGTCAGTCAGCAGTAAATGAATACCTTAACAGGTCTTGGATGGCTTCTAGAGCTGTTCTCATTTGGAGCAGATCTAAAGCTGATGTTTTGAACAGTTGTTAGCATTAAAGATCCGATGGCACTTTACAGGAGGGTTGGGGTGTAAGTTTTGGTGTCCTGGACAAATTCCAAAACATGTAATTAAATTCTGTCCATCGAAACTTCCCCCTGAGGCTTTAGTTGGCTCAGGTATTCTTAATTTCCTGTCTTAAAATGTTCCATAGTGTTGCAGCAGTGCTGTAAAATAGTTGCCAGGTTTCACCTMGGCAATGTGTGAGATGATTCATGCCTTAGAGATCGGCAGATASCTGCCCCTTCAGAGCAGCCTATGGCAGCTGCAGGAAAGAGAGTAGGAATGACAAGATGTCGTCACGACTGTTCCTTCCATTCATTTTCTAATTTTGTGACACTTCAGAAAAATATAATAAAATCTCCATTATTTAATGAAATAAATTCCTCTCCACCTCAACCCTTCAATTCCTTGCATCCCCAAGAGAGAAGAGAGAAGCTGAAGAGACGTGTATGGGTTAAATGAAAACCCAGATCCCTGACTATGCCAGGATGTGAAGAGAACTGAGGTCTACATTTCACCTGCTCAGAAGAACATTTTTCACCTCACATACATTGAAGCTTTGAGAAATTTCAATTCCAAATCAAAGCTTTATGCCCTGAAATCATTCTTATGGTAGTTTTTCTTCTTCAAATGTAGCAACATAGCACCAAAAGAGTGCTGAATTAAATGAGCCCAAGTCGAAATGTATTTTAAGTTGCTCCCTGTTTTGTTTTTTCATTGGCAGTTTAAAAGCTAAACAAAGTCTAAATTACACACGCACATAAAAATAAAAATAAAAGCATAAAAAAGCATAAAAAAGCATAAAAATAAAATACAGCCTCCAGAAAATCCTTGTTTGGAATGGTATAGGCAAGCCTGTTATTTGTTACTCCTTCATTGTTATCTACCCTGTTTCTTCCCCTGGTTTTCTTYAGTCCTGAAAAWCTTCTGAACCCAGTCTGGATATGGKGAAGAGCTTTATGTACTCAGTCTCTCATCAAAAACAAGTTAGGAGGTGACAATGTTAGGGAAAAGAGGTTTTTCTATTTGATTTAGCCCACCCAAAAGTCGAAGGAGTGCCCCAGAGACGTCTTCCTGAATCCATTGCTCAGGTAAAAAGTGGAAAATGAGGCTTTTAACTTAAGCACCTCAGTTTGTTGCCTAAAGTGGGAGGAATAGCGCTGCCATTTTAACACAACTCGTAATGTGTCTATCTTATGGTATAGCTCATTAATTTATCATGAGGTAGCCAAACCAGAATATTAATAAATTGGTGACATTTCACTCTCAGACAAATTTCTGAAAACTCACAATAGCTACAAAAACACTGGGAGCCCAGCAAACTACCACTGCTGTCCTCTGCAGTTCCAGCATAACAACAATCTCTGTTGCARGAGTAGAGGAAGTAGCTGAGATGTGCAATCACTCAGTACTCCTGGTTTTGTGGTTTTCACCCACAAACCTTTCTTCAGGAACCATCACCAGTGCAGCTCACAGGGAGAGCTTTGTCCGACCTGTCTGCTGAGCAGCTCAGGGAGTTCCTGGCAGGATTACAACTGCTTGGCTGCCTGGGCTGCAGCTCTATGTGAGTGAAGGATAATGGGCAGCCTTTTAAACTTTCTTAAATAAGGAAAACAAAGAGAAAGCAAATATAGGCCAGGTTATTTTTAATGACTAAAACAGAACAGTAAAAAAGGGGAAAAGCATTAATGTCACTTAGGGATAAAAGTGTTTTGAAGAGGTGCGTCTTTAACTAATCAGGAAGCTCTGGATGTTGGGCCTGATCTTCTTGGTCTATGCAACAAAATCTATGTGTATCRCCTTTCTGGCAGAAAGCCCTTTTTTCTTGTCTTGAGATTTCCTGAACTGATATCAGCTGGGGCCTGATCCTGRAAACTTTGGAGAGGCTGATTTCCCAGGAGGTGTAGTAGACTGAAGAAAAAGAAAACTTTTCTGACATCCTAAGTGAAAAAAAGTYGAGCCCTTTCTTACTGAGGATAATCATTGGCTACGTAAAACCAAAAAGGGATGAGAAATATGGTTCMGGGAGTCCCAGCGACGTTCTGTTTGAAAGTCAAGAGTTTTCACTTTGTCCTCGCAAATGCAGGCAGGGATCATTTTCTGGAACTGCTCCAATCCTCCTGCCCTTAAACACACAAAGCTCCCACTTTAGTCAATGGGCTCTGTGCATGCTGAAGAGCTACTGGGTCGAGCTCATGAATGTCTGACACTGATTGCACGACACATCGGCGCTCTTACGGCTGATTAGAGGAACGGCGTGTCAGCAGCAGATGAGACCTTCGCACAAATAGGAGAGCAACACCATGTCAATATTTTGCTAATGTGTGAATAAGTGCTGTTAGGGACAGGGTACACAGTATTCCAGGAACTGAAGTGTGGGAGATGGCTGAGAGAGCTTGCTGAATTCTTATCTAAACACCAAAAATCAATATTAAATATTTAATATTAAATATTAAATCAAATTATTAATATTAGAATATAATATGTTAGCATGGCACTTCACCTTCTCTAAAGCAGCATGTCATCACTTGCCCTTGAGGTATAATCATGTGCTAAATGAATGATCTTCTGTTACCACTTTCCTGTACAGAATCAATGGGGTGGAAAAGCTTTCTTTTTGTCAGAGAGAAATTTCCATGCTGTGTTTACTGGAGGTGGCAGTAGTGGGGTACATGTGTAGGACTTGGCCTTTGCAGTGAGTRAGGGCAGAGGTATGACCCATCCTGAAACCCTCTGTCCTTTGGGCTCTCCAGCTCCAGGACAAGTCCTGTGCAAGAAGCAAAGCAGTGCTGYTTGCTTCTGCTGTATGCCTTGTGAAATTCAGCACAGAACCTGCTAATTGGGACAGCATAATTCTGCATTATTGAGATCACAAATTGATCCAAGCTTAATTGATTTTGTGTATATGTTAACTTAATTCAAGCTTAAACAGAACTTACCACCATGCTGGTGTACAAATCTGAAGAGGCTTGTTTGGTGACTGGGACGACCTGGGGATCCTACAAGYTTTTTATCCTTGTTCTTCCCATACCAAAGTCAGTGTTACTGTTTATRGGAGCAACTCACAAGGGACAGAAGGGAGATGGTGGTCAGCCAAGTGCACATAGAAGGGCTTCTCTTCTGGTGAAAACTTCTTCTCGCTAATTGTGCTGACTTGGGGCTGCTTTGTAGAACCTTGCAGGGCAGCACCTCTTGTCTGCTTTCTCACATACTAAAATGTTACATGTTTATCATTTTTTTTAAATTTTGCTGAGGGGCAGGTTTTAATTTCTTTTCAAATCCATCTCAGTGAGAATGGCCCTTGCTTACCCCATTTGTTTCCTCTTTCCTTGAAGTGGGTACATGATGTAGAATCCATCTCCAGCTCAGGGCTGTCCTCTGTCTTTCCTTGCCCCTAACCCTGAGCCCTAACAGGGCTGATGCCTCTTGTGGAGCCATTGTTAGGGCAGAGCTCTCTGGAAACAAAAGTGGGCAGCAGTTCCAGTTACCTGAGTTACCTGCATGGTTATGACCACGGTAGACACAAATCCATTTCTGTCTGCAAGAATTCTTTAAGGAGTTTTATGTAAACTATGTATTGACAGGAAAAAAAAAAAAAGGAAGTGGACAAAAGGAACAAAGCTAGTATTTAAACCAGACTCCCAGGAAAAATAGCAGACAAGACTTAYGGTTGGACCTACTCTGAGCAGGTACAGGACCAGAAGGCCTTCAGAGGTCCCTTCAAACCTTCTAGAGTCCAAGTTTAGATAAAGGGATGCACTGGAAATGCATCAACATATTTTTGCAATGGATGCACCCAAGGCAGATCTTGGACAGTCATAAGGAAAAGGAATGTGAGGTTTCATGGTTCAGAAATGGATCCCAGACCTCCCAGAAAACTCTCTATTGCTTGGCAGGTTTGGATGAGCTGCATTACTTTWGGATATAAGCATATATGTTCAATCATTAAGAAAAACACAGGAGGCCTTCAAAGTGCTTGAAGCGATCACCTGGTGTCCAACTCAGGGCCAAGAAGCTCTGGGGACTTTGGAAACCCTCAGAAATCCTGCAGGAGAAGCTCAGACATTTCAGTGCCACATCACTGGGGTTTCTGATGGCCCTACAAGAAAGCTGGTCACGTGTCAGCAGAGTCTGTAACAACAAGACTTTCGCATCTGTGTTTTTGCAGTAAAATTTGTAATTCTTTTAAGTACCTCAGTGCTTGTGAAACCCATTGCATGAATTAATAAATAATAATATCTTGGAAACGGCAAGAAATTCTGCTTCAAGTCTAAGAGKACTCTAATCCTTTCATGCTAGGAGGACATCTTTTCTATATTCCCTTTCTTGGGATGTCAAAGATATATTTTTCCAAAACATTTGAACAATTTGATGGGGACCCAAGGGGAAATTCTGGATGCATTGTGGTGGAGTAAKGAGTCAGAAAGTTTTCTTGCCAGGGATTGAGAAATGCCTGACCTCATTTCTGAGAACACTGAATGAGAGAGATTTTGCCCTTAGTGGAATTCTAAATGTTTAGTGTAGAACTCTGAGCATAGAGCAACAGCATTCCTGCTTAAAAGAAAAAAAAAGGAAAAAAAAGAAGAATCTGTGATTATTTTTGTATTTACCTCAGGAGAAATAATTTTTTTAGGTCAAATTAAAACTAAGTTTAGGTGCCAAAATAATAGAATAGTGAGGATATTTTAATTATTGTTTATTGARTATATAGCTTTGACCTGAGCTGTAGCTTTATATACATAGCTTTGTCTTTTAAATCATAAGTCTGGGAAGCCATTGGGGGTCCAGCCCCTTTCACTGGCAGGATTAGCCACATCTATTGCCGTTCTGACAAATATTTATATAATTTCTTCTTATAGATCTCCAGCACTGAAGATGCCTCAGGCAATGAATGTGTTTCAATCAGAGTCATCCTTGCTCCAAATGTAAACCCAGTGTCTCTCAGATGCAGAGAACAACAGGCACATATTGGCCCTGTGGCTACATGGCCCGAGTTTGACTGAATTGCGGTAAATTAAAATTTGGGGAATTTTTGGGGGTTGGGTTGTGTTGGGCTGTGGTTTTTAATAGTCCCTGAATCTGTAATCACCATACATGTTCCATAAGAAGAATTWCTACTGGATCTAAGTGAAATAATAAACAATTACACATTTTGTATAATTTTCTCCTGCAGAGGGTGTATAATTCCTTAGGTTCACAGCAAAGCCACTGTGGCTTCAGCTCCTCTTTGGGTGGCTGGGTGCAATCCCAGCAGTTCTCTGCTTTGCTTTTTGCTTTGCTTTGCTTTAAGATTTGCCTCAGCAAGTCAATAAACAATATTGTTYACTGAATTGCATTCATTTGCCACAAATCTGTTTGAATTGACTACAGACTGCCACCTTATCTTGGTATCTGGTCATCAAACACACCCAAGTGCCTATAAAAATCCATGGAAAAGTTAACAAAGCTTGCTGCACTTTGTGGTAATTGTTCCAACTTATTATATTCTAAGGAGGAAACTCCTACATATACAAAACTTTTTTTTTTTTTTGTTTTTTTGGTTTTTTTTTTAAGGGAGTGGGTACCGTTGTCTTTAATGAAAATCAGTCTTTTTATCCTAGAGATTAATACAGCTCCTGGCCCTGGAGTTTGAACCCTATCTCCTTAGACTGCCAGAGCATTCTCATTTTTCATCCCCACTGAGAACACAGCTACAGCACATTTCCTAACTTCTATCATATGTTAGTGTATTTTGTGAAATGCAATTCCCTCTTTTTAAAAATAAAAATAATCAAAYACATTTGAATGAATAGATGTTTTCCACCTTTTGCCTTGCTTGATCAACTCATTTKAGAAGCCAGTAGTTATTTTCACTAAAACTAGAATTTGTAAGACTTCAGTCAAAAATGTGACTTTTTTATATCTTATTAAATTTCATGTGGGTTATGCAGAAAATAAATTACATGCAACTGTACTACCTAAGTACCACTGCTGTATTTTTTTTTCACTGAGCAATTTCTGAAAGCAGTATAAATCATAAGCTAAATTCTGCTGCCCTTCCTCCAACCTTGCTGAGCCAAAATCCCATTAAAGTTAACTTTGAGATTTGGCCCCATGACTGGATGAGTATGGGAAAGCCTGTAATTTATAAGGCCATATCCAGTCTATTATACGTCTGGAAAATGTGCAGAAATATATTTTTAAGAGACTTTTCTCTCCAAGTTCCCAAAAAGGCCTGAGTAATTTCAGGGAGGCAATCTGATAGACAGATTTGTATGAATATTTATATAACTAATAACAGAGCCAATATTTCTAAATATTTTCTAAGAATATTCACTCAAGTAAAACAGTGACTGTGTCTTGGCTGTTTGTCTTCTTTCCATTTGCTTTCAGTGACTATTCCTGCAGATGAGTTCACAGGAAGGAGTGTTGAAGAATATTTGAGAATAATGACACTATTCACCAAGTGGATTTAAACTTGTYGTTCAGAGCAGTTTCATCAGAAATCTGTCCTAATTTTTGAATAGAAATAATGATATGCAGCAAGTGAAGTTCAAAATTATCTTACATTTTTAATTTTGAATAGTAAGTCTTTCAAAYGTACACAATCTACAGGTAATCTTCAGAGAACCTATTGAAATTGAAATAGTAATTTCAATTATTGAAATTGTAATTTCCACTAATTGAAATAGTAATTTCCACTAATTCAAGAAAATTATAAAGCATCTTCAAAATATATGCAAACAGAGAAAGGTTAAAACAATTAAGTAGGTTATTTACTACAAAATACTCATTCAGCTGTGGAAAATAACCCCAAACAGATGTATGCTGCTCTCATGTACACTTGTGGTCTRTTTGAAGACAAATTAAAATGCGTCTTTTAATATCAAATAAATACCCTTCAAAATCCTTCTTCAGATCTTCGGTCATTACCATGAGCGTGTGTGGTGCAGAATTAAGCACTGCAAATATGTGCATCTTAAAGGTCAGGGCCTGTATAGAGAAGAGTGTATTTACACCACGGGAATTAATAAATTCCCACATATCCTGTRTGCCTGACATCAAGTTCTTCATTAAATATATTGAATTTTGGTGACTGGGATGAAAATAGCCCCATAAAAATTTTAGGAAAGCCCTGAAAGCCATTTTGATGGTAGCCTGAGTCCCCACTGATAGGCAGGTGGGGCTCCACATTTTATCTCCTCGTTACTATTTAATTAAGGAAAGGAAATCCAAGAAAATGCATCAGTTAGGTCCATTCTTCTCCCTACTTATTGCCCACCAGCAAGGAGTAGAGACTAAAACTTCTGGATGTGAACAAGCAGTGTGGACACATTTTCAGGACATGCAGAAAAGCTGCCATTGATTATGAGAGTCTCTTGGATCCATTATCAGTAAAGTACAGTTTGGATTTTAAAACTGTAGGTCGTTCAAGTAACAGACATTTACTACATGGATAACTACTTCATTCATGGAAGTTTTATATTCTTGTAAGTTTAAACTGCTTGCACACATACATTTAAAAACCATATACTTAAATGTGCATATGGCCTACAACTGTTTCATAGGAAAACTTACACGACTTTCAGACATAGCYGGTTATTATAGTTTGCAAGCACTAATATGACTGATTGATGTTAATATGTTCTGATTAAATTTRCTGCTGATTAGTTGATCATCACTTGGAACAACAAGAAATTATATTTCACTGTTTTTATTACACTGATTGGCATTTAGTTTATCAACCATGGCACCAACGGGAGTTATCAGAGCTAATTGATTTCTAATGAGGATATATTAATTACATAAATGTACGGAAATTCAATCAATTTTAATATGTTTTATTTTAAGATGAGCAATCATGAAAGTAAAAAAAAAGAAACATCCAGATCCTGCAGTAATCTTTAAATTCTGCATGAGTACATTGACCTTATACTTTAGATAGATCAGCCTCTGCAGTGGATATTCACTTCTGAGGGTTTTTCCTCTGTTTCTGACTGAAGATTTGAAGAACTGTATCTTTTTTTTCTTTTAAGTTTAGCATATTTCTTTTTTTCATCAAGAAGTAGTCCCTAATGGGAGAAATAATTGTTTTGGTTTTATGTCGTAGAGCTTCATGTCTTCTAGTGTAAGAGAAAATGATTTTAAATAACACTGTTATTACTTTTAAACACATTAGTAGAAAAGAATCAAGCACATAAAAGTTTTTTTTAAAAAAATAAAGCAATTAAAAACCTCTTTATGTTGCTCAAAATCTCATAAATCTGCCTTCCACTGCTTGAGGGTGCCAAGACAAAATGTGAACTAATTTTTCAGTTTTCAATACCGGCTTTCTGGGTTTTGGTTCATGAGTCAATTACACCCCTATTCTCTGGTTTCACGCACTGATATCATCACTGCCATTGGCCCTAATTCAGCAAAGCTTTTGTGTATGTGTACAAATCCCATTGYCATCCATAGAGGGTTGCTGAACAGGGATTTTCTGACATCACAAAACTAAATTGGGGGAAAAACCCTATTGTCAAACTTTCATACATAACCAGAAAACTATCAGCTGYACATGTGGACCTCTGCTTGCATTTTCCAGGATACTGTCCCAGCCAGCCTGCTTCAGCCACTCTGGACCATGGGGATGCAGCATCCTTGCACCAATGAACTTCCCTGCCCTTGCTTCACCTATTCATTCTYCCTCTCTCCCTTTCTCAGATGAATTCGGTGTTTTGCAGGCTGCAGTCTCCACTTGCTTTAAAGCCTTCTGAAAGCTGCTTGTTGCAGGCTCAGGATCGTATCTAACTTGTTTGCAAGTATTATCTTTAATGTTCTTGCTCRCTTGTAGACCTGCTAATGAAGGCTGGAGTGTTTTACTCCATGTACACAGACAGATTTTTTCTTTAATACATTCTACTTGGGGAATAAGTCGACAGTTTCCTATGAGCACATACTCCAGGAAGAAAGAACATACACTCCATCTTCAGGGAATTGCTGGCTGTCTTAACACCTCTCCAACATGAATCATACTAAAGCTCTTAGAAATATCAGTCTGTCCATGTGTGCAACTTCCACAGGCTGTGCAGAAGCAGCAGGAGTGGCCTATTGGTATGAATAATTTATGGCAGGGGGTAAAGCATTTTTGYGCATTCATATGTTCACCCATTAAATGCAATTCAAAACCCGCAGGAATGCGCAGAATGTAGGRACTTCACCAAGCTCCRGGAGCCTTAAAGGAAAAGAAACTTATCTTCCAACACTGAAAAGAAAAATAACTTAGGAAAACTCTGKTTTTAATGCAGCTTTTTAAATGGAGGATCTTAAGACACTTAATAYTTCTTAATTATTTTAGTGCCATAGTGCTGTCCATAAGATAGATGACAAACTGACAGCACAGTTATTACCTGAATGCTGAAAACACAGATGGATGTGCTTGCAGCACGTACTCATTAAAGAATACATTTTCAAACAGATTCAACTCTTTATAYTATTACAAGACTCCTAAAATAAAAGAATTTATTATTCATTGATAAGATGCTTATAAAGCACAGGGTAATGCTTGTTTTCATGAATCCTTACCTCAATGTGCAAAGGTTTTTTTTTGTTTTTTTTTTTTACTTTTACATTAAAATAGGAGCATGTCCTATTTTCAAATCAGTGCAATTTATTAAAACACTCAAATCCCATATTTAAATATGCTTCTGCTTTTTTAAGGTTGAACTTCAACTAACGGTGTTTAGCCATCAGTAAATACCACACAAGTGAAAAAAAGAGAAATACTCTCCCGCTGTGCTTGTGGGGCCTGTAGGATGTTTCCAGGTTTCCAGGACTGTGTTACATGGGGAAGGGTAGGTACTTGTATGAAGAACCAKACCTGAAGCACCAGGTAAACAAACCGCAAATTAACCATAAATTCAAGAGGTTCAGAGTTACAGTGCTCATCAATCCGATTGAAGATTCACATTTGCTGTAGACCAAGAGTCTTTGAGAAGCAGCGCCTTGCTGGTCCAAACAGTGCTGGGATCACTCTGCAAATGCTCCCAACAGAGCTGCAGCCTCCCTGGGCAGTGTGAGCAGCCCACAGCCAGCATGGTTTGGTTATGCTGGGGGATGCTTCAGGCACAGAACAGTCTCAGTGGCAGACAGGAGCTGTAAGAGGATGGAATCTGCGCAGCGTAGGGGAAATCTACTGACAATTGATCACAAAACTCTGATGTGTCACAGCAAGGCAAGAAGAAAACACAGATGAATTTTCATGAGCTTGAAAAAAGGGAATGTCATCGACACCAAACCCTCTTGGACAGATTTCAAATTCTGGTACAATTATGAGCAGAGACTTTCTTAAAGTTAAAGTTACAGACTTTCTTAAAAAGTAGTGTTTTAACTCTAGAAAGAGAGTCTTAACTCTGAAAAAGCTGGAAATCTGTCCTAACTCTGAAAAACCATCCAAAATACTGATTCCCAAGATCTCCAAAAAGTATCACATGGGGCAGAAATGAAGTACAGAAAATTTCAGCCCAGCTGCTTTATTTTTGGCAAAATCATAAGAACTCACAATAGGAGTGGTCAAACAAATCACCAATGATGATGGAGACAGGCCTGAAGAGCTCACRGGTGCAAAGCCAAGCCCTGAGCAGTGAGAAAAGTGATGAACTTTAATTTTCCCCATGTAACCTTCAAACACCTGATGACACATTTTTCTTGTTCCCTCCCATTGAACCTCCACCATGTCCACTGCCACAATGAACAGGGTTCAACTGATGAGCAGATCTTTCCTGGGAAAATGTGATGCAGGTTCAATGTGAGAAAGATAAGTTTGCCCTTTGCCTACTCCTTTGAAATCACTTATTTGTGTTCACTGAAATTAAAAAGAAGTTTCTAAAACAACCTCCTGAGCGAGAAATCGGTATCAAACCAGCAAAGTACCACAATCTTAAAGACATCATGAAGAAGGTATGAAAAGAGGAAAGCTTGAGGAACTATAACAGCAGTGAAGTCAGTATTTTAAAAACAAAACACAAACAAACAAACAAACAAAAAAAACTTTAAAAAATTACCTCAAAAACAAAAGCCTACATATTAACTTTAAATGCACTGTCAGGTTTACAGGTTTGTTGATGGTAAAGGAAGCYCAGTTTATATCTTTCATAGTCACACAAAAAATGTTTACMGCTAAAAAACTGACATTTTGTGAAYACTTTCTCTATTAAAAAGTGGAAAAAAAAATTCATAAAATGTGATTGATAATGTCAGTAAATTTTTTTTCAGATAATATTTTGGGTTTAGAAAGACATATAAGAGGTTAAAAATTATTCAACAGCTTCTTGAAACCCATTAGCCTTGACTGCCATTCCTAAAGGGACAAGAAAGCTCACACAAGTGGGAAGTACAAACCAGCAGTTAAATCTGGTCCTTTGCTGGGTTTATTACCACGAACAGAATGCCAATAGAAGGGATGCAACCACATTATTTTCTGACTTATCAAAAGCAATACACTGGAGGAGGTGTGTGAAGGTAGGCAGCCCTTGCTACTGAAAGGGGAATATGCATCTTGGATGATATGCTTTGCATCAAAACAGCTTTGGGAACAAAAGCTGTTTCCCTGCAGAGGTTTTTCTGATTCTGGATCTTTTATTGTGAAGATTTTTGCTCCTCTATTGTGATGCTGAAATGGTTAACAGCAAACTTTTGAAATGAGATTTGAAAAGCTTGATGAAAGAGCCTGATGTTTTGCCCGATTTTTCTTTTCCTCTGTGGACAAAGGCCTTGAATGCTGAAGGCTGAAAAGCCTATTATCACCAGAAAGAAATGTAAGTAAACAAGGCATTACAATAATGAATTCTACAGTACACGAAGGCAAGAACCAGTTCTGTGCAGCAAGCAGTGAAAGATTTGGCTGTATCTTGGCAATTTTTCAAAAATGATAACAATAAGAGGTTTTGTTGCTTCAGACACGTAAATCAAAAGGATATTTCAGAACTAAAAATGATACTGAGAGTTTCTAACCATTGACCCCAAACCAGCATTCAAAAATAGATATTAAAAATAAGAAGCTATAATCTTACAAGCCATTCACAATCAAACTTAAAGAGCTAAAAAGATTTTTTTTAAGTCCATTTGAAATTAGGTTGGCAATAACTACACATATCCACAGGAGAATGATTTCTGATATTCAAAGTTAAGATGTGATAAAAAGGAATAATCCAAAAATTATACCAAGAGTATATTTCAAAAACAACATTTGGAATGGTCTGATATTCCCCAATCTTATTCCTAAATAAACAGCAAATAYATAGGCCATGCTCAAAGGTCGTTTGGACAATAAGACACAGAGCATTTTATTGGTAGGATGTTAAAGAGTGCATAAGTGAAATGKGAAGATGGTGTAATTTGATATTTAGGCTTTTTATAGTGTATTAACAAACTGTGCAAATGTGCCTAAAAGCAAATAAAACTAACAGCTAGGCCAAACTGGGGCAATAGAATTTTGGCTGAGCAGAAGGGATCCAGTTCAAACTTATCTACTGGTGRAACTTAAAGCTGCTTAAAACTCCCAAAGCAGAAGAGCATGTCCGTGTATGTGAGCAATGCCTTACAAACTCTAAAAGAACACAAAAAAGAAGACAAGGTTCGCAACCTGTTAATGGTGAATTGAGCCTTTTGCACTGCTTGCGTCATGTGAGGGAGGGCAGGAGCCCTCACWGCAGCAGCGAGGGGCAGCTTCTGAATGGCACTGACAGCAGAGCACTGCTGACTTATCTGGGGCATCCTGTGGGAACGAGCGGTGTCGCTTCAGGAGACACATCCAAACAGCGGGCAGGATCCGACTAGGCACTTTTTCCCTTCCTTCCCTTCCTTACCTAAACCCTCCTCACATCCTCATCTGAAGAAAAGCAAACAAAGGAGAAAAAGAAGGCTTGAATGAAACACACACTCAGGTGAAGTSAAATTCCACCACAGAATTCAGGTATTGGAACCAGCCTCACTGAGATCCACACCGTGTCTGGCAATGCCTGGCTCTGCAGCACTGCGACTCCTTTCCTCTCACATCAAACTGTGTGACAGCTTCACAGCCTTCCCTTCGGGATTTGCCCCTTGAGTAATTTGTCAGAGCCAGGTTCACAGAATGGGAACACAGGAAGTTCAGGCGGCAAAACTCCCTCATATCTCAGTTAATTACTTTGTGTTCCTCTGCATCAACCTTTCCCACAAAGACAAACCCGAAAGACTCCTCTTGACAAGCCTGATTCCTGAAAGGGCAGCACAGAAAAGGCAGAACAGCCTCTGAGGATGTTTTAGGGTAGGAYCTAAACCAGGAAGAGTAGCTGAGAKGGTTTGASTTGGGTGAAGACCTTTGGGGTGCAGTATAATACAGAGTCCTCTTGCAGAGAGGGTCATCAAAGGGTCAGCACTCAGGCTGCAACATGAAGAAGGCAATCCCAAAGCAAAGATTTGGTCCATGGGAAAAACTTTCCTTCTTGAAATGATCATATTGGGCTTACATTCAGGCTTGGATCATGTCAGGCTACAAGTACTACCGTGCAGCTCAGTGGATTCCAGTGCAAACATCCCCCAAAGCAGTGCCAGTCCCAGCCTTGTCCAGGACCAGAAGTGAGAATAACATACCACAAACATAATAATGTCCCCCCAAAAGTTCAGAAATTTCTCTGTGGTGTTGGGTAGCATAACATGGCATGGTCTTATACAGCTGGGTCATTTTGAGAAGAGCAGAGAGGTTCAACATGTTCTGAATTAGTATCTAGCAATCCACATTCCCTAAAAAGACAAGATCTTTCAGTAGCAGGAGCACCTACAGAGAAAAACAAAGTAAAAATCCCCAAACTCCCAAACAAAACAAAACAAAACAAAACAAAACAACAAACAAACAAAAAAAAAAAAACACCAAAAAGAAGCCCTTGACAGCTTGAAGATCTACAGTAATCTAGTATATTTCTATGAATCACAATAGCAAACAGTGAGACCTTTGTTAAGGTTTGTACAAATGGCCCAGAGTGGAGCTGAAATCTCTGCTCTTCAGGGAAATATCCACTTTCCTAAAGGTCTGCCTGAGCTTCAACATGGAACAACTGAAAAGCAGCTCATGGTTTCAGCTAGCACCAAAACCAGAATCAAGACCAAGGATTTGGTTCATGATTTGTCCTGCTGCTAGATCAGCTCTGCCAAAAGCAAGAGAAATTAGATCAGTTAAAGCTCCAGCTCAGGATAAATAAATGAACTAAATAAAGTATCAGAAACTATGATCTTTTCAACAATAAATAGTCCACTTTGGCTTTTTTACTGATTCCATTTTATAAATAATTTTAATGTACATATGAGGTAATATTTTTCATGCCAATTTGTGTTGCTTGGTGCTGACTACCATAGGATTCATGTACATATATCTATACAGAAACGAGGAGGAACTAAGGAGAAAAATCAAATCGTATAAATATTTGCACTGTGAAACAAAACTTGCTCATTTGCTGAAATGTAAYTCAGTATTAACACTTCATAATGTGGAAACATTTATCTAAAACCATAAAAAATTATATTTCTCCTATTATTGTTACAGAGACCTAATCACACACTGCTTTGAGAGACAGAAATTCCTGCCATAAATGTAAAAGCTCTTGCTTAAATAATGTGCAAGGTGWAAAAAAAAAAAAACCCATAATTTTCCACATACACTTTTTATTAAGAAATAGTTGGTACTTAGTACACTTACTGGAAGCAATGGGATTACAGGTGATGGTGCAACTTTGAGCAGTGTAAGTTAATAAACTTTCTGCTTATTGGCATATCTCATGCAAGCAGAAAATTTATTGCTGTTATAATGAAAATGTTGTTGCAATAGCTATTTGGCTGGTATTTTTTTTTTTAACATTAGATGGTTCCTCTAGAATTTTCTACTTTTCACATACATAATTAATTCCCTATGGATTGAAGTGATTTTACTAACTCATTGACAACATCAAAATACTTTATGTTCCTAGAAGTTGAACCTGATATTTGCATTAAATTACTCAATTTGGATAAAAATATAGGCAGTGAGCTACAGATTCCAGACACATTCCATAATGTTCATGCTGAGTAGGTCTCAAAACCATTGAAGTGTTACTGTAAAACTCGAGAAATTCTGGGGGGTTGGGAATGGTGGTGAGGAATGGGATGAACCAGAGTGAGAACAACAAGATAAACCTAGAAAAATGCTCAAATTCCATAAACCCCACAGACTTAGTGTGTGTTATTTATCCAGAGAAGATAATGTTCTGAGGAAATGAGGAATAACACAGCATGATATGAAGAGCAATTACATGGCAAATCAATTTATTTTTGTGAAATGAAAGGAAGCTCTAAAAGGTTGTCATTGGACAATTGAGTCCTAACAGGTGAGTGTAGATTATAGGCCATGTTCCACACTGTTTACCTGTGGAAGCTATTGGCGGGGTGACAGACAAGAAAACATGACATATCCATATCTTTCTTTTGTTTGGTGGCTATAATTGTACCCTTTAATTCCCATCCTAGCAGCAGACTCACGAAGCACAGGAGCTTTGCTGAGCATTGTGTTCAAATTAACAAGTTGTAATGAAATTTTTTTTTCAGTATAAACTTTTACCTAGAAATATTTTCCCAGAGTGGGAAGTCCATTTGGCTCGTGGTGAACACTCCTTTTCCTACAGAAGCTTAATCTGGTGCCTGTTTAGGTACCACCCAGAGCTCTAAGCTTCTTGGCACTGTCAGGATATATTTCATGCCTAATATGAGCACATCTGATGGGCATAGTCCCTGTTGGCCTCCTGTCTGGTGCCTGGTCTAATAGCTAATTCTGACTACCTCAGAGGGTAGCACTGTTTTTTTCTGCTTTTCTTCAGCTTCTCTTTTCATTTTTCATTGGCCAGGGCCTTAAATTATACCTGCCTASTTCATATATTCTGTTGGGTTACTGCTCCATGCAGCTGCACCTGAGAAACCTAAACCCTATTAGACTGGGTGCTACACAAACAACAGCTTAAAAAACAAAAATAGATTGATTCTGGCCAAAGGAATAAGGCAGAAAGAGTATGCCTGAGGAGATGTAGTGAAGCTAATAGATGTTTGCACATTTTATAAGACTTTCTTATTGAGAGTTTTAAAAAGTAAGTCTATTTCCCAAAGTCAGGTCAGAAAAGCTGACAAGAAAAGAAAAACCAAGGTGAAAAAAAGAAATGAAGTGGTGCAGGTAGGACTGACCACAGGCTGAAATCAGGCTGGTTTATCTRATCCCAGCATACACACCAAAGCACAGATCTACTCTGCCTGGAAACACATCCATTTGCCTTATTTGTAACAATGCAGCCTGTGCTATTTGCATAATAAGGTGTTAATGATTAGATAATAATGACCTATATGCCTTACACCAGCAGTTCTCTGCAGCTGAAGGTCCTCACCTGAAGGGAAAAGACATCCCCACTTCCTCATACCTTAACAGTAAAAAGCTTTGACAAGACTTAGACAAAATTGCCTAGCTGGCTATTACTGGATTTTATGTTCTTTACAAAGCATTTTGGTGTTAGGTTTCTTTCTGTTTCATTTATAAAATTATGCTGCTTTTTATATATTTCATTCAGTATTTTTGCTACACTGTAAATTGATTTACAGTGGTTTGGTTTTAATATTTTCAGTTAACTTCTTCTAAAACCAGTGTTTTGAATTGCTCTACTTCCTCAGGCTCTGTTTCCTGGAAAGCTGCCTGTGATTCCCAGTCAGGGAGTTTTCTGTCCCTTCTGAGAACACATCTTCAGTGTCTGACTCCTCCTATTCATGTTTTGGTGTCTCAGGTCTCTGAGATGGAAGGGTGGCAAGGGTGGTGCTATGACTTTCAGYGTGACAGTATTGAAGGTGTCCCCCTGTAAACAGAGACTAACCACAGCAAAGCTCCTAGAACAAACCCTTCTACCCAGACAAGCCAGGGGAGCTGAGCTTCTCYATAAAGATTGGATGCTGCCAGCTTTCTGGATGTCAGTTAACTCAAACATCAGGGGACCTTCAGTTCTGTATCCCCAGAGGATAACAAATACTGCTTTACTCCCCCATCCTGCCCCACAGACTCACTGAAAAAATCCCTGCAGACATTTTTACTTATATAATCAACTTATGGGTTAAACTCATCAAGGAATAAAGAATAGGTATCTTATCAACAATTCACTACTGCAGTAAATCACATTTGTTATAATTAGAAACTTGTTAAATAGTGCCTTGATGATAATTGCTAAAGTTGAGTATTTATGGTAAAGTGATACAGACTTAGTCATTAGAAAAGCAAAATTCAGCATTTTGAAACTGTTGGTTTTCACTGACTATTGAAATTCAATATGCTATCACTGGAATTATTTATTGATCTATTTAACAGTTTTACAGACCATTGCTATATACTTGTTAACCATCTTTTATGTTCAGTCCATCTTGTACGATGACACATTTCCTGGATGAACTATGAGCAATAAATTCCATGTTTGCTACGTGTTTTTGCAAAACTATAAAATCTACAGAGGCATCAAAAATAAAATTTAATAACACAGATGATGCCCAGACATTCCTTTCCCATTGAAACTCCTAGGGGCTGACTTGCAGAGGAATCTAGATGAGCATTTCCCCCTGATTTCAGTAAAAGCTATGAATAAATCCTCAAAGTAACTTAGCCACTGAAATATTTTACTCATAGATGATTGCMATCTAATACCATCTCCCTTCCTGATTTAGGAACCTGTGGGAGCRGAGAGCACTTGTGGGAGAAGAGAGAGTTGCTTTGCCAGACACAATTGCAGTTCAGAGGAGAGGATGAGCCACAGGAGGCAGAGGCTGACCCGCATGGATTTGGGCACCTCATCCAACCAGGTGTGCTCCTCCAGTGGGATTGATGCCTTAGAAATTTTAGCTTCTGTATTTTCRTGCATCTGTATTCTTGCACTTCTCCAGAACAGTGCTAAGGTCCTGTTCTCCCATCTTTAGACAAAACAATCCCTCTCTGAGCCTGAATCCAAGGACAGCTCACTGCCTCAGAGCCCCAAAATATGTAAACAACAGCGAGTTGGGGGGAAGCAAGTTTGGGGTGGTTGACATCATGACCTGAAGATATCATTGGAGAATTGAGGCCCAATATGTTAATGAGGCAGAACTTATAAAAGTTGAAGATCTCGTGACTCAGTGTCCATTTTGGGTGTAGCCTCAGGACGAGGCTTTTGTCTGCCCTAATGTACCAGGGGGCCTGTTAGGYCTGTATTAAAGTTGTCTATGCTAATTCTCTTAAGTTCTTTTGGCCTCTGTTTCAGGTGAGCCTGATTTTTAAGKCAACAAGATCCCAAGGAGTGAGACACATCCTGCAATCATGTTCTGCTCCCAATCACAGAATGAACTTCAATCAACGTTTTCCATCCCCTGAGTCAGTTTAGGGTGACACTTTCCAGATGTCCTACTGTTCACCTGATATAGTCAGCAAAGGAACAAAGAGAGGCAGAACATAGAATACTGTTAATTAACATGAACAGAATATTCCTRTTCCAAGGGATATATTTTATTTATTCATAATAGACTCATAATAGACATAATAGACATCTCTAAGAAGTGACCTTTGGAAAGTACAGACTAACCACATAACTTTCCCATGGGGGATCTGGTGGAGCTGAATTTAAGCACATTTTGTGGATCATAGAGAAGAAGAGTAGGAATCTTGGTTCTTCATCTCCCTGAGGGATGCTCTAACTACCCAACTCCTCTGGACATATGCACACAGTCTCTCCCCCRCTCACTCCCTCTCCCTCCTTCTGTTTCTTGCTTCGAGCCCACCCACTGACTGTCCTCCTGTTTCTTTGCACAGACTGAGATGTTGGCTTTGGCGCTGGGCAGCAGTGATAGCAAACCATATGTAAGTTTCTATATGCTAAAGAATGGAAATATTTCCTAACTGAGTCTTGTCCTAAAAGTTGTACCAATTCCATCAACTACAATTCTGCTGTTTTTTAAAGAATTGGTAGAGTTTACTCATTATAATTTTGCATATTTTAATGAAGCAATTAAAGAGAAAAAAAAAGGTTGAACGATACAGATGCAACTGAAAACATTTAGAAAATGAAGTTTTACACTACAGCACCTGAATTCAGCTAAGACACACTTGGACTGGGACAATTAAATTGCTACACTTTGATTTCCAAAAATTTATGTACAGTATCTATATATGTATCTCTTTTTATAAAATGACAAGAATAGAGGAAAAAAAGAGTTTGTGTGTAAAAATTACCCTTTTACCACATTTACTAACAGATAACACCATCAGTATTGGATTTGCTTGGAATTGAAAAACAAATTCTTCAGATGTGTATAAAAGAGAAGTTAAGTATTTCAGCTTTAAAAGTGGTACTAAAAGCCAAAAAGAAAATGCTGCAGAAGAAAATGCTGCAGAAGAAAATGCTGCAGAAGAAAATGAGAGATGAGTCTTTGTTATCCCTGGGGGTGGTTTTTCACCATCATCTGCTTCTCCTCAGTCCTGGCACTCAGTGAGGATCAGGAAAGTAAGACTGGTGGCACTTAAATTCACTTGTTGGCCTTTATGTTGGGACAGTGCTTAACAGCCGGGACACAAAAATCAGTCAGCTGGGCTACAGGCACAATGGCTCACCCTGAAATCTGAAGCAAGAACAGCCAAGTGCACATTGAGCTGTCCTCTAAACTTGACCATTTGTCACAGCCTCCAGGAAAGGATGGATATGAGCAGCTATATGATCTTTTACACACGATCCTGGACAATTCTGTAACCTTATGTGTGTTTATTTCTGCCAGTATGCCTAGCTACAAACTGACCAGAAATTAGTCATCAGTAWTTTAAGGGGATTAGTCCTAAGTATTTTAGCAGCAAATCTTTTCCAATAACAAGAAAAAGCATTTTACCCTTTGGTCAATGAATATTTTCAACCACCGCAAAAGCTAAACAAGAGAGCTCTAAAGGTTTAGGAATACTAAGCCCTGACTGATTAAAATTAGGCATTTATAATGAAAGAACTGATTGCCTCATTCATGCCTCAGAGTCTTGCAGTATTTCATGAGGTATTTGAGGGATGCAGGTTTTAAATGAAAATACAACATGCAAAATTCAACACAGTAGCTTTAAMTAAGAAGTCTGAACTAGCCAAGTAGGCATTCTCCCTTTCTGTCATTTTATTTGTAAATCCATATTCCCTTTGGCAGGTCAGGTTTTGTTTTAATGCATTTGAATATTGTGGCACATCACAAACATTATAAGATGGGGTTTAACTGCTGGAATGGAAGAGTGTTGATTTTATGCCATGCCTTGCGATAAATGTGCCTTTGTGTAGAGCAGTAAAAATTGGTAGAGATGGGATACAAGTAGCAGTAAAAAGAAAAATGTTGAGACTCTTTTAAAATACATCCTGCAGTTTAGCTATAAAGCTCCTTATTTTTAGAAAACCAGTAGAATTGTTCAGGCTCTGCCCCTGCAGTTTCAATAGCAGTCTAGTGCTTTAAAACCCTGACCTTGAAAAGAAAGCGTTTACATTGTAAATGTACTGGCAGTATGGAGACTATTCTATGACTGAGTATCCAACTGCGGCAAAAAGTTCAGAAGCAGGTTTTCTTTCTTCTGAAAGGCCTAATCCATGGGGCTTTTTTAGCAGTAAAAGCACTCAGCACTAATTGTGACTTAGTTCTAGCAGTGAACCTGT
This sequence comes from Malurus melanocephalus, assembly GCF_030028575.1. Taxonomy (NCBI): domain Eukaryota; kingdom Metazoa; phylum Chordata; class Aves; order Passeriformes; family Maluridae; genus Malurus; species Malurus melanocephalus. The sequence continues at coordinate 133,831 of NW_026623457.1, forward strand.
ATAATTCTCAAATTTCACACAGCCAATTAATTCCCATGAATACCAGGAATCACAGACTTTGATAGGTGTTAATATATAGCATTTTTTTGATGTTTAGATTTTCTGCAAACATAGGGGACCTCTCAAAGCTGGTTCTTGTGTCTAAAATGAAGTGTGGTTTCATAGMTTGGGATCACACCCCAGTTTATGATGACCAGAGTACTTAAAGGATAAGCAGAAAACAATCTGTGGAGGTGCCACAGGGAAGAAACGTGGCACTGGAGGGATGTGCAGCCCCCCTGCTCTTGGGCTGCCTGGCAGAGGAGGGAGGATGGAGAAAAAGCAATGAACAATTGCAGGGACTCTCTGCACTGGGTCCAATTCACAGCAAAAAAAATCCAAAAAAATCCTTTGCAAAATGTCTAAACTTCCAGAATCTCCTTGAAAAAAGGTTCATTTACCCCACCTGATCACAAAGTTAACAGGTTCTCAGCTCTGCTGTTAAAATCTTGGTCACAACCCTATGGTTTAGGGAGACTTCTCTCTTCCTTCCAGAGCAAAGATTTGCAATTTTTATTATAGACAAAAAATGATTACACCTCTTCAATCTTACAATTCTCATCCTTTTAAAACAGGTTGAGTGTTCTGAGCATTAATAAACAAATCTGTTAATTTGTGCTAAAATTAAACYGGTTATTTAAAGAAATTTAACATCTGTTCTTTGACCTGAATAATCTTAAAACTACAGATTCTCTCAACTCTCCATGTAGTTATAATCAATCAAAAACTTGTGCACAAGCTGTACTATATAAGAATAAGTTGTCATTAAGATAAGTTACTAATTATTGTTTTATCTAATTGTTGTAAATATACAAGAGGGTCAGGTCAACAGTTAAATCTGAAGCAGAGCTACGTCAGTGATGTAGCTGGTCACCACCCTCTACAGCTGGTTTTTGCTGAGCAAGTCTGCTAGATATGACAGGGATTCAGCTCCAGGAGGCAAACTGGACATGTCAAGTCTCCACTACTAGTTTGGTTTTTTTGCACAAGTCTCACTGGCTAAAGCTGACATTAGTCACAGAAAGGTCTCTTCAGGTCATTATTGCCTTAACAACAAATTGAAAAAACCCTGYCAGGAAAACTGGGGTGTCCTGGCTTCAGCTGGGAAAGACTTAATTTCCTCCCTAGCAGCTGGTACTGTGCTGTTTTGGATTTAAGATGGCAATATTGATATCACACTCATGTTTTAGTTGTTGCTGACCAGTGCTTACACTAAGCCAAGGACTYCTCAACTATTCATACTGCTGGCCAGTGAGGAGGGCATCAGTGCACGAGGAGCTGGGACGGGACACAGAACAGCTGACCCCCATGGACCCAAGGGACATTCCATGTTGTATGGCATCATACTGAACAAAAACATGGGGTGAGTTGGCAGTGGGGTAGTGGTCACTGCCTGGGRACTGGCTGGRCAYTGGTCAGTGAGTGCTGAGAATTRCATTGTGCAGTCCTTGTTTTGTATATCCCTTCATCGTTACTGTTATTTTCCCTTGCCTCTCTATCCCATCAAGCTGTCATTATCTCAGCCCACGAGTTTTCCCCTTTCTCCAGTCCTCTCCCAGATCTCACTGGWGGGGAGAGGAAGCAGCTGTRTGGTGTTTAGCTGCCTGACAGGTTAAACTGCAACATGCTGCACTGGTAGGAGATCTCTTCAAGTTGCAGTGGTATCATGACTGTGGTAGAGAAGCCTGATAAAAGCCATTGCTGGGCAAGATCTAGAAATTTCATTAGCTGATCACACCCTGCTACACTGAATGAAGTAACTGATGAAATCATTAAAAATAAAACTCCACCAGCTGTGGGCATATTCCATGAATTTGTGCTAAATATGATATAAACATGACCTTTTTGAGCAGTCTTGTGAAAATGTGGTATTGGGACGCTCAAAAAGGCTACTGAGGCAGCAGTTAAGTCTCTCAAACATCCTCAGCACTCTGTGTTATGCTTCTTCTGTAAATAATTGGTGTACTCTTCACATCACAGCTGGACAGTTTAATACAGAGCTGGTTATACTCCAGTGTCAATGGCAGCTTGATAGTTATGTCCAGGRACTCCATTTGACAAGATAAATAATCAGGTCACTCTACGCTGCTTACTGCACATTCGATTGAATCCCACCTGCAAGAATTCATCAAATGAAGCCAACAAGACAATGTCATTCTAGCAGCTGATATCCTGAAGTAAAACAGTGTCAACTCAAAGGCCCATCGAGCAGTCAATGAAGACCTCAAAAAATGATAGCAGAAGGTTACAGCCTTGCCAAATAAACCCACTTGTTAATAGGGATAGCACAAAATAGCTATACATTTTTAGGGTTTTATAAATAAACCAGGGCAGCCAGTTYGGAAGTTAATTTTCATTTAAAAGGTTATCTTCAGTAAAAGTAGCACTCTGTTCCTCTGATCTTCTGATCTTAGTAACATAGGTGATTCTGTACCCTCCTCAAGTACTTAAAGTTATGGAAGTCTGTGCCTATACTCTAACATAGTRTTGTAGGATTAACAACCATTTCCCTCCCTTAAACATTGTTATTTTTAGAAGCTCTTCTGCAGAAAATTTCATGGACAGTGTGGAAAAGTTRTCACTCAAAATGGTTGTTTTTTCCTAAATGGAAGAGACTTCCCGATATGAGGCTGCATCTATACTTCTTCGAAATAATCAGAGTCAGAATGTAGCCCATCAGACTCCCTGCCCTGGCTCYCTCTGGGAATGTTTATGGATATAGGATTGGTTATAACTGAGCTCCCAGGGCCCACAGTATGAAAAGCTCAGGCTGCCCCTCAGTCCCAGCTACCTTTCCWGCATATGGCATGAGGTACAGGACGAGTGCCCTCCCAGGAAAGATGCCAAGAAATCCAGACTGCAGGCTGTCGGCCAGACCATGGCACCAGCATGGCAAAAGCAACGCAGAGCAGCAGCCTGGTCAGCCTGCAGCTCAGCCTGCAGACCCAGCAGCACAAGGGACAGAGGTACCCAGAAATCCAGTCTGACCCTGCTCTTCCCTGGCTGCTTTGAGGCTTGCAGCGCTGGTGTGCAGAGAGCTTATGATGAAAAAGCASAGCAGAAGAAGCTTATATCCACAGAGACATTTTGAGAAGAACAGCATGTTTCCATTGTTCTTCCTGCAGCTGAGATCACAGGCTTCTCTTAATGAAAGTAGCTGCTGGCTATATYCTTAATGGCAACGTTATGATGACACAAAGAGAAAAGAGAAAAAAAAAATTTCTATTTTTAGGCAAACATTTGAATCTGGAACTAGAAACACAAAATGCCTCTCACTGGAATAATTTATTTTATTTGATAATGTTAGACAGCAGAGCTGAGGTTTCTTGGATGCTGTTTCTGAGCGTTTCTCATACTGTCTTCTATGTAGTTCCTAAAAATGTCAATTTCCTTTGAAATTTTAGCTATTATTTATGTTGGATTTTGGATAAAAACATGGTTTCTATAGACTTCTTGTTTAGCTTGAGCTCAATTTGAACTTTATTTCAATGCAGTTGGTCTTTTTCCTTGACACAAAACATTTGCTGCACTTGAGCACCTGCAGCTAGTCACACACAAGTCCTTGAAAACAGAGTAAATAGGTCATCCTGTCTATTTCTCTGCCTCAAGRARGAATCAACTATACCTATGTCRTTCCTGGCAGATATTTGTCCAACTTGTTCTAAACAGCTGAATGATTGAATTTTCACAATTTCCTTATCTATTCCAATGCTTCACTATCTTCTCAAAATTGCAATCCTTATGAGAATATTAGGAATGAAACCATACCACCACATTTTGCCCCGGAGTCCTTTAAATTAACGTGGAATGACATCTTAATGTAAAAATGAACAACTGTGCCTAGCAGTTTGTTCGTGATGGGTGTCCTCCCACTCACACAATGAGATAAAGAATGATCACTCACCTTACAGCTCTACAAGCAAACTCTTATTTCATTTTCCCAAATTTTAGGAGCAGACATTTCATATCTAAGGTACTTCAGGAGGTCTTTACTGAGGACCCATTAGATGTTTATGCAGGAGACAATCTGGTGCTATGATTAAAACCATACTTTATGCATCCAGATAGTGTATCATGAACACAGATCTTCCAATTTTACATAYTTGCTCTTTGAATCCTGTTCTCTARCTGAAMTATTATTTGAGATCCTGGCCATAACCCTGTGTCTCTGGGCCCCACTCAGCAATTGCATGCAATACAGAGACTCTAAGAGGGGGACACCTTTCCACATTCTAACTTTGTCTGCTTTTGCCATCTCCCAGKTGCTCACCCCATCCTGCTTCCTTGCAGGACTAAACTCTGGCTGAGAGCTTCTGCAGGAAAGCTGTCTCCTCACCACACACTGGAATGCCTGATTGAGCAATGCCTTGATGCTTTCACAGTGCTGGTAATAAATACTAACAAAGCATGACTAAATGCAAAATAATGACAGTGCATCATCAAAAGCTRTTTCAGTATTAATAGTAGCAAACARTCGTGGGTATTTCATGTAAATGGGCAGTCTTTATAATTAAACTGCTCTTCAGAAAATATATTGCATTTCTTTAGAGATTCACAAAACAGTGTTTCCATTTAAGAACTGTACATAATATACAGGTTTTTGAGGAAATTTCAAGGTAGACATATAAAAGTTTTACTGTTGAGTCTTTTTCCACAACTGGGGCAGTAGCTGGCATGGTCCCTTCATTCACCCTCCTGCCAGCTGCTTTATTAGCTGTTTTGGCTGTCACAGCACAGGACAAATAAGCCACCAGAGAGACCAGTTGAAAGGCAGGTTAAGCAGCTGAATGAAAGAGGGCTGGAGGAAAAGAGGAGCATAAAGCAAATATCTTAAAAAAAAAATTAAATATTTCATTCTGCTTTTCTTTAAAGTAAAAAACATTATGGGATTTACTGGGCACATGTTCTTTTTCCTGAAGTGCAGAACTCTGATTTTCTGAAAAGCTGGAGTCTGCTGAARTCGCCTGCATTCGTAACCTGAGCAAAGACTGACCCATCCTAGGAATAATTTTCTCTGTAAGTTATAATAACSAAGCCTGAATAGGCTTATTTATAATTCTGCAAACACAAAGTAACTGGAGAGAGGAAGAAAATTAAGAAATCTTTTCCCACCTCCATTACTGCTGATTGCTGGGACACCTTCTCCACCCCCTGCAAGACACTGGTGGGTTTGCAGCTCTCCCTCGTCTCCAGCCAAGGCACAACCTCTTGCCTGGGGTTGTGCACCGTGTTTCCCTTGGGCACCCCTGGAACCTCTGCAACTCTGCACAGCTAAAACCCCTAYGGTTTTTATCTGCAGAGCACGGTGGGGAGCCCAAAGGGACTTCTGCTGCAGCACAGAAAGGACCCAGTCATTTATGGGATACATCAAATGGAGTGTCCTAACTGCTTGTGAACCCCACTTTATAAAGGAAAGCTTTACAAAAAGCAGATTCAGCTCTTCAAAGGACAAGTCCTGRTAAGGTTCTCCTGACTCCCAGAGGCAGCAAGGCACCTCCTGTCCCAGCAGAGCAGCTCAGAGGGAGATTACCCCGTTCTGCATGCGCGCAGCCGAGCACAACTCCAACATATGTTCTCTGCTTTTTTGGCTGAAGTTACTCTTGTCTTTCCTTTCCTCTCTCTCTCTCCCCCAGACTCTCTCTCGCTCTAACTCTCACAGGAGCAATAAATGCCAGCAGTAAATATTCTCAGCCTTACAAGGATTTCAGTAAATTAAGGTTCACATCCAAGCTTTGGGCAACTTCCTGTGTTCTAAATGGGATCCAAATGAAGGTTTTCCAAAGTCTATACAGTATAATAATAAAAAACATATCTAAATCATTAAAATGAGTGACAGCATTCCCTATACAAGTYCTGGGCTCCATAAATAATGTATAAAACCAATCTGCATTATATTAGCAAAAGATAAAAATTAGAAAAGGGTGAGAGTAAAACCGTTTCATTTTTCTGTGACACAAAGAACATCGTCCCCGCTCCTGAGCTGCGAGCTCCATCTTGTGGGGGTTGGTGGAGCTTTTCTGCTTACTGCAATRCTATTATTCTTTAAATTTTCAGGCATTTAAAAAAATCATTATGATTATACAAGATCTTTATTGAAAAACAATAGCAAATAAAAGGAGGTTAAGCAAACCAGCGCAGTCCCCTTCATGCAGCCCCACTACCTGACATGCCTGCGCTGCCTCCCACGTTTTGTCCCAAACTCTCTTGTTAGAAATGGGGCAGTAATTTGTTCCCATCACTTTATGGTGGTTGTAACCTTAGTGGGTGTACGCTGTCATTCCCTGTGTCCCCATCGTGAGCCGAGCGCTGCCCACGGTGATGTCGCGGCAGTGCAGGGGACAGTGCCACCCCTCCCCTGCTGTCCCTGCTGCTGGCATGGTGCCCATGGAGGCGGTGATGAGCTCCCACCGAGCCGCTGGCCTTTGGGCAAGGGATTCATGGAGCTCCCTGGGCCGAGCCCTGCTTCTGGTCCTACCCCAGGGGTTTTTCCACCCGTGCAAGGTGGAGCCTGGGAATGGTGCTTTGGTTCAACTCAGCTTTACAAGGGTCAGGGTTTCCAGCAGAACTGGGAGTGAACCCCTTTGGAACACAGCTCGACCTGCTCGGGGGTGCCAGAGGGATGTGTGGGACCCCATGTGTGCTGGCCAGGACCGGGSTGCTGCTCAGCCTCCCCTGCCTTTTTCCGTCCCTGCCCACACCTGGCAGATCTCGCTGGGAGGAATCCTCCCCCAAAAATGTTTGCAATTGCTATTTCATTTATGCAACATTTGGAATGTACTTCCAGGATGAAAGACTACTTATCTGGTTAGCTTTATTGCCTAATTTCATCCCATTATGCCTTGATATATACCCTTTGATGCCAGGAGTTCCTGTAGGGCAGCACTATCTCTTTGAGCCACTCTTCAAATATTTGTGAATACATCCCTCATTCTCTTACCAAGAGACATGAGATAAAGCATTAAAAACCTAAGCTTTTCTAGTGATTGCCTCTTTTCTTTTTCTTAACACACTCTACAGAATTGGAGARGCTTTAAATTTAACCATTATTTTCTAGACACTATTAACCAACAAAAAGTGCTTTGTTGCAGGCAGTGGTGAAYAGCAATGTGCAGTTTACAAAGCAGTACCCTCCTAAGCACTACCAAATGCAGCAATCTCTGCTCTGTCAGTCTTGTAATTAATAGAAGTTTGGGCACAGCCTTGGTTTCTAAAAACTGCAGACCAGAGCACAGAGGAGGCCTAAGGAATGAGACAATATCAAAAAAGGGGAGGACACAGATATTTCACCATGACAGAGCAAGCACATTAATGAAGTGTGGGGGTTTCACAGCTGTTGTGCCACCACAGGTATGCCCAGGAGCCCCTTCCCTCCATGTGCTGCTGAGACTGGAACTGGAGCCTGATATTTTTGGACTTGGGACAKGCACTTTGCATACAAGGAATGGGAGCTGGAGGTTGAGCAGGGGCGGGGTCTCTCTGAACACCCGGGTGTTTCTAAGTTGTAACTCTAGCTGGGTGCCCCAGCTCTTAGGGATCTGCAAAAGAAMGAAATGCAAATCTAGTGCCCTTCCTTTTTCCCTTCAAAGCAACTATGTAGTTTGGCCTTATTGGGCACTATTGCCCAAAAGGATCTACACTAGACCTTGAAACCCCAAACTTTGTATGAAACTCATGGGAGAAATGGATACCAACAGACAGCTGAAGGACAACAGGTGGGAGGACCAGGCCATTCCTTCCTCAGCTGAGACAGGAGCTCACCTGGACAGAGCAGGAAGGTAGAAGTGTGCTGATCCCRGCTCTTGAGCACAGCAAAGCCCAGAGTTTGCCACAAGGCAGTGAGCTGGGGTCTGAAATCAACAACGCCTTTTGTGATGGAGGAGGAAAAAGCAAGACATGAAAACCAAAGGAAAGAGAGGCGAAAATTAAGGAGCTTACAAATTTAACCTTGTATATATTAGATAGAATATAATGCTGGTGCTCTGTAACATTTATACTCAAAGCAGAAGGAAGCACTGTTTGGTGGATTGCTGCAGTTCAATGGCCATCAGCTGTTCATAAATCAAGCACCCAGACAGACTGCAAACTGCTCTGCTGCTGTGACAAAGGCACAGTGATTAATGCTTCCAYCATGGATTACAGAGGCACCGAGGTAGTATTACATATAATACTAAGATGTTACCTTTTTTTTTACTTCTCAGCTGAAGGCCAAGCAAAGTTTGGTCAATATTGCTCAGAATCAAACGGTAAGGGGAGTGCCATATGTTTTGTTTTATAACATACACGCATGCCTGTCCTTGCAAGTAGGTTTTTGCTTTTTTTTTTTTTAAAGTAAAGTCAATAATTATTATGCAGTAAATTTGTCAGTATTTTCTTTCACTTATTTCCTTATCTGCGTTTTGTAAGTTTCTGTACAGGCAATATTTTAGCATATCTGTATATGTAATTCCATTTAGTTTGCTGAGGCAGTTTTTCAGTCTCTGCAGTGTGGCATAAATCCAGTAGCTACAAATCATCTAGTCTTCAGCCTGGAGAAGAAAAGAATGGCTAGAAATCCTCCAGATTCTTCAGGGAGAATAAGCAAAAGAGAGTCTGTGGACTTTCAGCAGGAAGAATCATCATGCCCCAGTTTTCACCRAGACTGATCCTCCAGTGACAAGAGGATCAGGAGAGGTCTGGGATATGGTGGATACAGCACTCATGGTCCTGCATTGTTCCTCCCCTCCAGGCCATAAGGMCATTTCCTCTCATATTCTTTTTGTATACAAAATCCTGTTAGTAAACTCTAATTAGCTCAGCTCTTGGAAGGGAATAGATACATGGGTGTAGCTGGACTGTTTTCTCACATTAAATATGTTCTGAAAAACCTCAAGAAATGATAAGGTCGGTAAGAACCCTTCTGCTCCAATGCCTTTCTATGYTCCTGCTATGTTTCTCTGCCTATGTGCAAAGACTCAGGATACAACTACAGCATTTCCCAATCTCATTAATAGTCCAGGCTGAGGGGAAAAAGTCACAGACACTGATAAAGCCAATATGTGAGTGTGGATTTCCACATTTTAAAACATACCTGTGCCTTTGGTTTTCTCACACAGCTGATCTGCAGCAGGGCTGTTGTTACACATTGCATCTGCCTAATGCCCATGATTGTGGGATTCCAGTGGGTTTAGCTGAAGGCACTGTCTGATAGATGGCACTATTGTAACTTAAACTGAAATGCATTTGTTGGAATCACTGTAAGGGGAAAAAAATTCTAACTCTAAATTTAAAAAATGTACTCTTCTATGGTTTCATTTGTCAATGAAAAAAAGAAGTGAAATGAAATGAAATGAACTAAAATGCAAAACACATCCATCCCCACATTCATAGAAAAAGTCATTTCCCGCTATTTTAGAAAAATGCTCACAGAATTCATAGAACACATATGCTCAGTTTCTTGTTGTTATAAGAAATTGGTCCATGCCTACCAAAAGTCTTGGAGAACCATCATGTTCTTATGTGAGAAAAGCACAATGTTATTGGACAGAATTCACTTAATTTTTTTTGCTTCACAAATAAGGTAGATGCTGTATTTTGAATAACTAAAGATTTCCACTATGTTTCTAATATATTGCTGTGTGCATGTCACACTGTTTGCCTGCTCAATTCTCTCAGTAGGTATCTTACAAAGGTTACAGACTGGAGCAAATGATTCCAAATACTTTGAAATACATTCACCCCTTTCTTTTTGTCTTTATTTATTAAGAATGCAGCAACACTTATCTTCCAAATCTTTCACTGACTTTAATAGTCCAGCTTTTATGAAGCACAGAGATTACATGAGAAAGTCTCTTCAAAATCATTCTTATTCTATATTTATTTGGATCGTCAATCCTCAATTAGCCTTTCATTTATATTAAATTCATCTTCATATTCCTCTATTATCTATTTTCCCCTTGTACAGTTGATTATGCTTTTAGTTTAACTTTACCAGGCAAAATCAAGACCATTACAGAGGGTCAAAATTAAAAATAACATTAATGATGCTGTTTTTTCTCCTGATAAAATATTAAAACACATATTCTATTCACATTGATCTTCCTTAGCATACATTTGCTGGTTCAGTATGTTTCAGCTATTTTTCTTTTGATTCTAAATAAAGCTTTTCAATACAAATATTTCTTTCAGACTACTCAAATCTTTTAGAATGATAAACAGGCATTGCAATTTAAATGAATCACTATATAGGTAAACAGTTCTTTATTCCACAAAATTTACAGCAAGYGTTGTGACAACTATTTGCATTTTCATTTGCAGTTCTAGTTCTTTCAGGCACAAAGGAAAAGTATTTACACTGAGTGCTTTGCAGTTAAGTCATAGGAAAGGCTCTTTTGTAGGCATGAGTCTCATTTCAGGAAGTGCCTCATTTGGGAATAACTCTATCMTCTAACATTAGTTAATCATCTAGGTGTGATTTTAAGTGACCTCAAAGCCCAAGAAGACAAATTATTCAGGTTTTACACTTACTGTGGGTATGTGAAAGTCTTCCTCAGACTWCTCACGTGACCTCAGCATGCCAGTTCATGATCTGTCGATGTGCATGGAGGTGCAGGGTATAGAAATGTGCCTTAAATCCTGATTTTGGGCCCTAAGCTCTAATTCCTACCTTGGAGATCCTGGCAGTTAATGGTTTTGTTCTGCTTTCTATACAAAGAAATTGTCACCACACATTTGAAGTGTGGATGCTGCTCTGACACACGGGCTCATCACTGCAGGGCCCAGTGCTGTCTTTTCTGGCACCCAGCTTTAAATGGACACCCAGCTTTAAATGGACACTCAGTTTTAAATGGACACCCAGCTTTAAATGGACACTCAGTTTTAAATGGACACCCAGCTATAAATGGACACTCAGTTTTAAATGGACACCCAGCTTTCACAGACTACAGGATTCTCTGCCAGGCATAGCAAACTCTAAACAGGGGTAGGAAGGAGGTTGAGTCTTTTGTTATTCTTCTTATTAACCAGCAGTTTATTGCAAGAAGAATATACAGTGAATGAAAGTGGTTCCTAATAAAAGTGAGCAATAACACTTCTCAGCTGTTTTTTTGCAGGGGAAGAAGAGCTTCTCCTTGGAAATGCATTTTCCTGAATCAGATGATGCTCTGCTGGCTGGGGTYTCATCAGCCTTTGGCTTTGTTTTTTTGAATTTCCCTTTGGCARACATGGGCCCTTGCCTCTGTCAGTACCAACGTGAGAGGTGTGGATTGTGGAACTTCTTTTTTCTCAAGAGGAGGAGCTTCTCATCTGGTTTAAAACTGAAAGTGTGAAAATCTGTCAAGTTTTATCAGCTATACGCTTTAATTATTGTGACTCGAAGTGTGGTGAGGTCTTACATGAAGGAATAAAGACATTTACAAAGCCTCAGGTCTTTAYGGTAATGATCAATGACTGATCAATAAATAGAAAAAACACTTCCCTGTGATGTAAAACAATGGCCCAGAGGAGACCAATAGTTTAGTGACATTAAACTGCAGCTTTCCTCATTAGAGCTCTTTGTAAGGTGTGCCCTGTGATTAATGACAGATCATTTATACAGCATTACCAGCAGGCAAATAATAATTCTAATTACCAATAACATTAAATCCTGATCACTATGCAAATAATTTACATAATGTAATGGAATATCTGGTCATTACAGGGCAAACACTTCACAATGTTAACTGAGGTTAGTCAGTTATCGCAGAGTCAATAACACTAGAAATTAAACAAAGCCAAGCTAATACCAGGTTTTATCCAGTTAATAAGCAGTGRGTGAATCCCCCCAAACACATCAGACCATGTAAAACCACATCAGACCATGTAACTTTGTCTAATGCAATACAAATTGGAGATAACATAAAAACATCTTATCTGGCAGGATGTTCYTGGTTATCAGGAGGTGTGTAAACACGGGGGCAGAGGGATTCATGGTGAAGCTTACTGATTTTTCTTGCTTCATAGATTATATTTTCCTGTCTTTGATGCTTTGTCTTTGAACCTGTCTTCAGATGCAGGCCACAGGATACTCACACTGTGGAGGATAAAGCACCATGGCAGTCAAAACCAGCCCAGATGAGGCCATTCTGTGTTCACACACTTGAAACAAAGCTATAGAAGTAGCATTATATTAAATCTGGCATTATCTTAATCTCCTAACAGTTATTTATAATCATGGAATCAGATAATCTCCTCATCCAGCACATGAGGCACACAACATGCCAGGCACATGGTGGGAAGGAAGACAGCACAATATGCAGGAGATAATAATATATCTGGGGGACAAAAGGCAAAAGGCAGCCCAGAGAAGGTTGGATTACCAATATTATGAAAATAMAGATGCAAGAATTGGGTTATATGCTTGACTAAGGAGGTGAGGGTGGAGAGAGGTAAAAGGAATGGTTGGGTTTTAGCTATTAAGTTAAATTTTCATACATGTTACCTGTTCTTCTCTTACAGAATCATAGAATATGCTGGGTTGGAAGGGAGCCATCAGGATCATTGAGTCCAACTCCTGGYCCCACACAGGACACCCCGAGAATCATCATGTGCCTGAAAGCTTGTCCTTCTTATACACATTGCACGAGAGTGAACRCTGCTTGGAAATGGTTTATGGAAATGTTTCATTATCTATGATCCATCTGTGCTGCATTCAGGCAACATAACCTAAGCCAGGGAAGAGCACATGTTGATATAACATTGCTGTGTCTRCATGTTTAATATAGGAGCATTCATAATTGGGGATTTTCTCATCTAAAAGAGAGAAGTTGCTGGACTTCATTCATATTCACATCTTCTTCTTCCTAACCCTAATGCTGAGGTCATCACCTCCTTCATTTTAATTAGCAYTGAGCAGAAGATGGACATCTCACAAAGAAGCATTTATTTGCTGACCCCTCTGAATCTGGGCGGAGGAGATAATGTGTGATGGATTGAATGGAGTAGGAAAAAATAACAGTGTTTGTTTCTTGTAAACTAAAATAGCAAAGAGAACATAAATGAAGCAGGATTAAGGCAGCAAAGGAGAAAGGAAAGTGATAACTGACTTTAGATGACTTTAGAAAGGGGAAAAGTACATGATTGCCTATACTGTGAACTATGAAGGAGAGAGAGAGCTGGAGTAAGCAGCAATAGAAGACTTCAAGTTATGGAAGTAAGGCAAACACAAGCAGAAACTGAAGCACTTGACAAATTTTTAAATTGAGAGAGGGATAAAAGCAGAGCAACCTCCCCTGTTCAATGAGTCACAGGTCAGTATTGCAAGTATTGAAAACTTTCAGAAAACTTGAGAGAAATTTTCTTTTTTTTAAAAAAAAAAAGAGATTTATTTTGTAAATTTAAAAGAAAGGAAATAATGATACTGAAACAACTGCACGACCCCAGACAAATCAGCTCTTTTACCTGAATGTTGCTAAGTTAACTATGAATATCTAGCCACCTCTTAAGCTGTATCATTAATGTCTGTGGTCCTTAAAAACTGCAATAAACTTAACCATTCCATGCAAAACAATAGCTTATAATACATTAGAAAAYCCTCAATTTATTTGAAGTCTTATGGCTGATGAAAGATACATTACTTTGACAAGCAATTGTTTTAACCAAAGTTGCCCTGTTCTGGTCACTGAATTAGTCACAAAGCTCCACACCCAAAAATCATCCATCTATGATTTTATTTGTTTTTCTGAAGCCAGCAGTTCCACTGAGTAAGTCAAACACAGGCCAGCTTTCCTACTGCAAGTTCAAGCTGTTGGCAAAGCAGCAAAGGTAGAAGTCTCCCAGTCCTTCCAAGGTGCAGCACATCCAGCCACAGCACAGCCTTGTTCAGCCAAACTGCAGGGGCAGACACAGAGAAGTTAGGATTCTGGAGAAGTTAGGATTCTGGAGATAGCTGCAACTTGCATGTCACGTTTCAGCTGAACTCTGGAGGTGTCTCCAAGGTACAGAATGAAGGAGGTGTGCAGAGCTCCCTGGGAAATGGTGCAGGGTGAAGGAAAGGGTTTATGGCCATGAAGACTTACTAAATGGCACCCAATTCAGTTTCCTTACCACATGGCTTYGCCTTTTAACCACAAAGTAGGTTCAGAAAAGGATGTAGCTATAGTTGGTATATGAGCCATGTATCTCAGCAGTAGCTCACTGCAGTTCAGAGACAGCAGGTTATGCTGTTAGCATTTGTCAAAGCAAACCCTGAGAAAACAGGAACATCATGTCACATACAGGTTCAAGAGCTTAATTTGTTCTGTTTGACACCCCTCTTCAATCTCCAGCCTGCTGTTTACTTTCTGAGCACCTGTAAATGGCAGTGTATTTAATTTCACTTTACTCCATCCAGTGGAATATTCAAAAGATCTGCCAAATTCCACACCTCTCCTACACTAATCTTACATATTTCWGTGCTGTAACTCAATAATTTCAAAATATGTATTATGGCTACACCTGGCTCCCTTTAAGACTTTCCTCACCAGTCAATCTTCAGTGCAGTCTCCATGTCTGCCACTCACTCAACCAGTTCCCACTGCCTTCTTCAAGCTGTCTGAAAATACCTTCTAAAAGAAAGAGAACTGCCACTCTGCCCATGTACACCATGCACTCAGTATGTCAGCTCAGATACATCATGAACTGCACCACTGCATTCACTGAAKTTTAACAGATGTGTGAGTCATGAAATATGGGTAACACATGCATCATCTGTGTACATAAAATATGCACTTTATCCTCCAGAGTGCAACATACCAGACCTGCTGCATCTGCTAAAAAAACAGCTCCACCTAGTTTCTACAAAAAGTTCTTTCTTAATTCACTGTGATCATGTCCTACTTGATCAAAACTGAAGGTGAACAAAGTAGAAAATTCTTGGAGCAATTCAATACCATGGGGTTGTCTTAACTGAACTTCTCACTCCTCCCTAAGCAAAATTCCAAACTGGAGCTACACACCACAAATTCTTCCAACAGAAGTTCCTCCACCTCACTACAGATGCACTTCCCCAGGAAAAAGTAAATTTGCCAGGTTTCACAGGGTTAGAGATAAATTTAGTCACACTTAGATCCATCAGTGTTTAAATCTGCCAACTCATCATGAGTAAAGCAGAGGCCTCAATTTTCCGTTTCTTTTCCATTTCCTTTCCTGTTTCTCTCTGCATGTAGCTATATGTCCTTCAGGCTCTCCACTTTTCCAATTCAAGCTACATCTGTATCAGTCAAGTGTTGAAGTATTTTACAATATTTTGTTCAACTCTTACCCAATCCTTCAAAAGTTTGGGTCTCATTACTGAAGCAGCCACCGAACTGAACAACAGGCAATCTGAAATCCAGCCACTGTTTTCCCAACAACTTTGCAAGATTATTCCGATTAGTAGCCAGGCTTCCTTCGCTCTCCTAGTTGGCCATTTTAAAATCTCACTGATTGAGTGATAAGAAACTTTTCTCTAAACTCCAGATTAAATTCATCCTTGGACTATTTATGTCCTGATTCTATTGGATGATACTTGAATCAAAAATTACTTCTTCCACCCTCAAATAATTTTGAGTTATTGTTATTCAATATGTCCTCCATCTTTGAAAGTTTGTTCCCACAGTATGATTTGTGGGAAGGTTTAGCACAGTTATCTACTACCATCTACCCACTCTTGGAAAGCTTGGCGTGTCTTCCTGTGCAAAACTTCAAGCTGAGTGGCATCACCCAAACCAGGCACTTTCCATGCTGTCTTTGCTTTGTGCTTGTGACACAGTGCATGGCACTGCCTGTCTTAATTCATGTCTAGCAGCTATTAGAGACCCTCTTCACTGCCTCTAATTCATCTGTCCTCAATAAACCCCTCAAAGCCGGGCTGCAGGAACAGCAGGATATTATACTCTATAATGTCTAATTCAACTTCTAATTTCAGTCCATGCTAAATGTCCACTTCTTTATGTTACAGAGAAGAGAGGCTGACTGGTTTTCTTGTTGCTTTCCCACAGTAACAGGAGAACTGACCTGGTATGTTCTCCAGGGAGTTTAGAAGAAGAGCTGCTGGTGCATCTGTTTACCATAGGCAGGAATTGGTTCAGTGGATACCTACAGAAGGTTCCTTCTCAGAAATGTGTGTGGACAGTGACTTCACTGTGTCACCATCCTATCCACGACAGCCAAGCCTGGCACTCCTTACTGATAACTGCATTAGCACTAATATTCAAAGTATTTTCTCTGTTTTTCCCTGCTATTGGCTCTGGATGGACTGACTACATAAGAACAAAACGAGTATTGCAGTTAGAAGCCTCCACCAAGCTGGACAGTCATAGTTTTAAGCGCTGGGATTTTGCTRTACACCAGCAGGTCACAGGAATAGTCACAAGATGGCAGCAGAGAATTAAAGATTTCTGATGCCTTGTGTTCGGGCTTATGTGGTTTCCTCGATGTTGATTTACACTATAGACGGTAAGCTTTATTAGCAGTGCCAAAAGCATTTTACCATTGACGCTAAATATATTAAATATTTAATAGAAGCATAGTCAAATATTTAGTTTACATTTTCCTAAAGAGTTTCAGGTCTTTCTTTAAAAATGTGCTTAACTTTCCATTTTCTCCGCAGTGAGAAACAATTTCAAAGAGGAATTGTTCTTATAAGCAGACAAGCACACAAAATTTATATCCCTGTCAGAGTCAGAAATTAGTGATAATCCAAATCCTGCCCAGAACTCTTCATTAGCAACTATGTAAATCTGATATAAGCCCACACTTGAAAAGAAAAAATAGAGTGCAGTGAAACATGCATTTTTTTAAACTGAAATTACTTATAAATAACTGGACACATCAATAAGACAGAGTAGTGAACAGAGTTCTGAGCTGAAAGTCCCTGAAATCAACAGAGAACCAAGAACAGCCATAATTAAAAAGGATATTTGCTACCATAGATTTGTGCAGCCCTTGGAGTACATTTGCCCAATCTAAATGTCTCCCATAATTTGTGCTGTCTGTTTATTTTTCCCCCCAGAACTCACAGGAGCCAAGCCACAGGAGGAATGATAGAGTATCCAGGGCATATTTTTCTCCTGTTTCAAATATTCTTCCAAGGCAGCTTTGGACATCTTGTAGTGGCTCTGCAAGTGGTGGGCAGGCTCAGTCTCTGTCACTGCCACAGCTGCACTCAGGTGTGTTGTGGAGCCTTTTGGTTTGGCCATGCAGTCATTCTTTGTTAACTTAGCTGTGGCAAGTCTCTAAAATACAAAATATAATTAATTGCTGATTGTTTCCACGGTTCACAATGCTTTGTTTTATTACTAGAAGTGTTAATCACTTAATGTCAACAGAGTTTGTGGGCTCGTAACCATTATTTCACAGGTATGCAGATTCAATAGGCTATATCACTAATGCTTCCAAAATACCCATATAATCCACGCATACTCAGACTCAATGGAATTTCTTCATCACACACATGATCAGTGCCTGCACTTTTTTCACTTTCAAAATGGCATAAGCTCACAACTGACAAATTAGGAACACGTGAGTCACCCAGAGGCAATTTTCTCYTTCTGACTGCTCAGGCAAAGAGAGCCACCCAGATCAGATGGAAGCAGAAGCCCAGGCAGAGTCTGATGCCCTGGTCCTGCCCCCAGTGMGATCCTGGTTACAACAGCAGTGAGAGGCAGAGACCAGTGTGTGCCAAGCAGTGAGACAGGAATGAGCTCTGTCAGCCTGAAACACTTGTCTGCCAATTTTGTCAAAGCTGCAAAAGGGGGTGGAAGCAGAATATAGCAGAAGCATGAGGGGTGCCAGAGCTAGCCCACTGCCTGACCTAGCTCATCCACAGGAGTGTAAACAGTGAAAGGCAGCACTTTGGGGGCCCCTTTTGGTTTTAAGTGGTGAATTCTTCTCTGCTACTAGTAACTGCCCATTGTGTAATCCTTAAAAGACCTATCATACTGAAATTCACAAAATATGTGCATGTTTTGTATAAACAGATAAGCATGGCCATAGCAGATGAGCTTTCTCCTTATTAGGAGGCAATATCCTATCTCCAGCCCCCTATCTTCAATCCCAATTGATTGCTTATGAGGAAAAASCAAGAAATCCTAAAGCATACCAGGCTGGAATAAAAAGTGATCCCATAGGCAGATTTTTCTAACTCTCATTAGTTAAAATTTGATTCATGTCCAAAAAAATGAAAATTAATTCTTATGACAGAACTGAATCACTGCCAATTCAATTCTGAATATTATAGCTTCATTTCCTATTTGAAGCTGTTGTGCAGCATACCTATATGCTGTTAAAAGAGATTTTCTTTATCCCTATTTTGATTTAATTTTAGCTGGGGAGATAGTCTGAATGCTTTTCAGCAGGGTGAGAGTTTGTATATGTGTATATATATATACATATATATATACATATATATATATATATATATATAAATCTTTTTCTAAATTTCTGACAGGCAAAATTACACAATTTATAGATGACAAAGTGAACCCTTGCTAGCCTTTGGTTGAGGGTTTATCCTGATATGAATGATCTTAGATATTATAATTCTCTTTAATTAGAATAGAAATTAATGGCTTTTGTTAATTTATTGTAGCTATATGACTCTAGGGATAACACAAAAGTAAAAATTTTGTGTAGGGTCTATATAGTTTAAATCCAAGCTTACATTTTAAAAAAGGTTTTAAAAGTGCTATTATTTTCAAGAATAGCTAAATCCATTGTGCTTTGGATAATTTCTGTAATCCTTCATTTGCCTGTTGTATCAGGAACTTTTACATAGTACTAAGAAAGAAAACCTCCTAGCTTGTAAAAAGCACCTTGTCCTTCCCTTCTGTTTCTTGGACAAACTAATAAAATGTGTATATCATAGTAACTGCTTTGTTACTTTTCACAGCTGTATTCTYCATGCCCTTGAAGTTCACTCATTTTTCATTGTAATCACTTGATTTGCATTTATTATAATGTCCTGTTCAGACAGGAAAATTCTTGGAACAAAATTTTGTTGTGCTTTATTTGTAAGGATAATGCAATGAATTTATGAGACTACATACACAACTGCAGCCACCATGCAAAGGAAATCCAGATGTAAACCAAACGTATGGTATTTCCCTTCCTGTTGTATTTCCTGAATTTCAGAGATTTCATAGCTATAACAGTCATTACACATAAGACACACAAACCCACACACAGCCCCCCACCCCATGACAGTGAGGTTGGAACTAGATGATCTTTAAGATCCCTTCCCACCCAAATTGTTCCATGATTCTACTCCAGGATCAAGTATCACAGTTCTGGTAAAAGGGGCCATATGTAGCAGTATCTTCATTCTATATATAGGAAAAAGGTGTTGCAGAAATAATGATTCTACATCTGGAATAAAGAAACATGCTCATCCCCAATGCCTGAATCATACACTCTTCTATTTTTCTCACATTTTAAATAGTCATTTGTGAGTTTTCTACTGCAGAGAAATCCCTTACTTTGCCCCTCTGGCTGGGAAGCAGGGATGCTTTTAATCTGTATCGAAATTGATGAGATGGCTTTTTACTAAAATACTCTACTTTTTGTTCCACACATTTCATTTCTAGTTGGATTCAAATGTCAACAAATTGATCCTTGGCAAACCAAGCTTTCCACTACGTAATATCATTTCCTCATTGAACAAATTACATCACCATATCAGTTGAAATAATGCTTTTAAAGTAATTGGGGATTTATATATCTATATTCTTTATGCAAATTAAAAGAAATAGCTATATTTAGTAAATGGGAAAACTGTCTGCCAGAGTAGCTCCCAACCTGGAAATCCATTTCCCACAGGAGACAAAGTCCAGTTTAAATTTAAATTCCAATTTTTAAGCCTGGATATCCAAAATTACATTCTACAATGCAGATCTAAAATTTTAAATAYAAGTGGCTTCCTTGCAAAACTGCTTGCCACCTCCAACTGCCTCTAACCCAGCAGGACACAGGTTTCTCAGCACTGAATTATGTGCTCAATGATCCTTGAAAGCCCAYAGAAACTGGGCTTTGCTGCACTGAGAGAACTGGCCGAAGATCAGTCTATTTCTTAACTTCTGAGAACAGACGGCTTCTCACATAACACCGAGTGGTCATTGCAAACAATAGGGAGGGTGTTGCTCTCTCCCACAACACCAGTTATTTTCCAGAGTGAAACATGCAGCTCCTGACTGTGCCTTCTGGACGCTGTGGTGCTCATCATGTGGCTGATTCAGCCACGCATTAAATGCACTCAGCTTGGGTTACAGTTCTGAAAAGTCCACAAACAGTTCAGGCAAAGTAGTAAAATTTGACTGCCAAAGACCTCAGACAAATATGTTTAAGGGGGCAAAAACAAGATGTGCCCTGGAGGTACTGTAGAGAAAAAAGGGTGATTTGACATCATCAGTAATCTTCAGTCACAGCATCAGAAGTCAAAAGCATGCAGTGAGTAGGAAAGTAAAATAAGAAGGCACATTAGTTCTGTGTCTGTTTGAATATAATTAACTTTTTTTCTGCTAATTCTCAGGTATCTCTTTCTTAGTCCATATCAGGGACTTCAATTTAAATGTGTGCTTGTGCTCTGTGGATAATCAGAAGGTATACTTTGTATATTACCATTAAATATGCAGCTTCCAATTAAGATGATAGTTCTACATTCATCCAAGGGGCAACACTCAGGCATTCAACTGTTCTTATTCAATTTACAAGTCTCTTGATTTCATTTCAAACAATCTCACTTAAGGAAATGGGAAAATTATTGTTATGGATTGTGAAATATAGGAGTACTGGGAGGGAACTGAATGTACCAGTTGGGAATATAAAAAGGAGTGAATGAGTCATGTAATTTCCAGTCATTCGGAAAGGGTCATCCTGACTGGGCAGGGCCACAATTATTAAAATTTATGTATCAAGCATTTATTCCTGGGTTGAATGAATAAATGATCTTCTAGCAGGCCATAATGATCATAAACGATCTGTTAGCAATGCTGCAATAAAGGTTCTGTCAGCTATTATATTATAGGGATTTATAATACAGAACTAAAATAGTGCATCCTGGTCACTAAAATAACTCCAGAGTCAGACTTTGGATCAAGTTATCATAACCAAGCAGCTGACTAATGCCCACAAAAATATCCGTATGCACAGGAGTCATTTTTGTACAAATTGGTTGGACAATTGCTTGTTTAAGCTTGTTTTCATCAACACCTCTATGGAATATGGGGTACTTGGTTAGGTGAACATGCATCCSTGTGTGCAGGTGCTCTAAACAAACATACGTACATCAATGCATATTGCTGCAAGTTTTTTAAGCCAAAACAAGCCATTAGAATGTAAAGAAACATATATTCATAAGGCTGAGGTAGAAGTTAATCTAGCACCCCACAGTAAATCCTTCTAACTCAAATGTTGTCAGTATTTCAAATGTAATATTGTTTAGATACATCATTTACATGACTTTTATTAGTCATCTCCTGTGTTTGAAAATGTGCTTTCATAAGATTTTCCAAAAAGGAATATGTTTCATTTTGTTTCAATTAAATTGCTGGATTTTCAACCTTTGATGGTTTTCCCAACACCTGTGTTCTGGTATTCCAAATGAGAACTCAGCAACTGACAAACAGAATCTGAACTTCTACTCTCGATGTCTCTCCATGAGTTCTATCAACTCATAATGTGATTTTGGGGCWTATAAATTGTTTAAAATTACACAATTTCACAACAAAAATTTGAAAATAGAAAATAAGAACATGCTTTTATGCTGTGCTAGTTGATGCAAATGTAGGGCAAGTAGGGTTATTCTGCAGGAATATCAAGTATTTTCAGTGTCAARTGCCTTTCTTTATGGTCTGTCAGGACTGAAATCCTAATACATTCCAGTGCATCTTGTAACTCATCAAGGTAGAGCAATCCKTCTGCAGTTCCAAATGATAATTGGACTTGTATGGAGCCTGCCAAATTAAAATTGCCTGCTTAAAATATAAAACTTGAGCAAGAAAAAGGACAGGAAATTTTGAGTTCCAGTCGATGATGTGTTCTTATCTCATCAAGCCACTACAGAGGGTCTTTGGCACATAAGAAATCACTCCCTTGATGCCCTAACTGTGCTACTSATAGACACAATTTGATATATCAATAGACATAGTTTGTAAATATATCAAAACTCTGCACCTGCACACTAAGATATAAAAGATCATATAGACTATATTGGTGATACTGAAATTAATGAAGAATTGAATTTGATCCAAATTCTGTTCCCACATTTGACAACTRGATAGTAAAAGTTAGCAACAAAAACAATAAATAAAGTGAAAATCAATCTAAAGGGAGGACTATTATTAAAAAAAACACAGCATGGAACCCCTCCCTGAAAGAGAATGGGTAATTTTAGAACATTTTTAATGTTAAAAAAAATATTAAAAGCTGACATTGATTTCAGTTCCTAAAGTTGACCTTGATTTAGTTTTTCTTTTCATGTATATGTAAATAAATATTTGTGCRTCTGTATATATAGAAAACAATATGTGTGTTCATGAAGAGAAGTTCTGTATGTTTTTCACCCTCATTATATTGTCCACAGTGGATTGAGTCTACCTATTCTATCATTGTTTAAATAATAAATAAAAATTAAACAATAAAAAATTTAATCTTTCAAACTTCAAGTATTTCAAAACCAGTCCCAACCTCATGAACACTGCATGAGTCCAGTGAAGATMATGACCTAATTTTGACTTACAATGACTGAAGATTTGGTCTCAAAGCCATTAGTCATCCATTTATAAGCAATACATTTCCTTTTCTGTGTATGCTATGGTTAATGGTTTTCATGTGCAAGTATAATTACAAAATGAACCATGATTTCCAAAAACAGAAATCTAAACCAAGTCTCCCAGAATCTTTCAATTGATTCAGTTAGTCTTACAGGAGGCTCAACATTTTTGAAGAACACATGGGCCCTGGTGGGATGCATCTATGAGTGCTGAGAGAGCTGACAGACACTATAGCGAGGCCACTCATGATCATCTTTGAAAGGTCACAGAGATCAGGAGAGGTGGCTGAGGACTTCAAGAAAGCCAATGTCACCCTGGTTTTCAAAAGGGACAAGAAGGAAGACCCAGGGAACTACTGTCCAGTCAGCCTCACCTCTATTCCTGGAAAGATAATGGAGTTACCTCATTCTGGAGGCCATCTCTATCCACATGGATGACAAGAAGGTGATCAGGAGTAGKCAGCATGCATTCATTGAAGTTCAGTTGTGCTTGGCCAAGCAGATTGCCTTTTATGGTGAAACAACTACCTGGATGGATAAGGGGAGAGCAGTGGATATTGTCTACTCTGACTTCAGCAAAGCTTTCARCATTGTCTCCCAAAATGTCCTCATAGGGTCAGGAATTGTGGACTGGATGAGTGGAGAGTGAGACCTGGCTGAACAGCAGATCCCCGAGGKTTGTAATCAGGGGCRGGGGTCTGGCTGGAGGCCTSTCATTAGTGGTGTCCCCCAGGCTTCAATACTGCCCCTAGGATTGTTTAACTTCTTCATCAGGAACTTGGATGAAGGTGCAGATGCCTCCTCAGCAAGTTCACTGACACCACAAAGCTGGGAGGAGCTTTGGGCTGATCCCCCTGAGGCTGTGAAGCCCTTCAGAAGGACCTGGGCAGGCTGGAGAGATGGGCAGAAAGGAACCATCTGAAATTCAACAAAGGAGAGCTCAGAGTCCTGAATCTGGGGAAGAATAACCCCCAGCACCAGCACAGGTTGGGGGCCGACCTGCCAGAAAGCAGCTCTGCAGAGAAGACCTGAGGTYCTGGGGCACAACGAGCTGCCCATGAGCCAGCAGTGCCCTTGTGGCCAAGAGCACAAATGGAGCCCTGGGGTGCATTAGGGAGAACAGGGCCAGCAGATCAAGGGAGGGGATCCTGTCCCTCTGCTCAGCCCTGGTGAGGCACATCTGGAGTGCTGTGTCCAGTTCTGGGCTCCTCAGTACAAGAGAGACACAGAGCTCCYRGAGCRGGTGCAGGTAAGGGTGACAAAGATGATGGAGGGACTGGAGCATCTCTCTTAGGAGAAAAGGCTGAGGGAGCTGGGTCTGTTCAACCTCAAGAAGAGAAAACAGAGGGGACCCCATCAATATCTGTGAGTGTCTGAAGGGAGGGTGCCAGGAGGATGGAGCCAGGCTCTGCTCAGGGGTGCCCAGCAATAGGAAAAGAGACAATGGGCAGAAACTGATGCACAGAAAGCTCCACCTGAACCTGAGAAAGAATTTCTGTACTGTGCGAGGTGACTGCATGGATCAGATTGCCCAGAGAGGTTGGGGAGTCTCCCTCACTGGAGATACTCGAGAAGTATCTGGATGCAACCCTGTGCCATGTGCTCTAGGATGGCCCAGCTTGAGCAGGGAGGCTGRACCAAATGACCACTGTGGTCCCTCCCAATMTCATCCATTCTRTGATTCTGTGACTTTTATTGACTAAAAATCAGTAAACACTTACCCTTATGTTCAAATCTAACATGTTTGAATTCTCTTCTGGGTAGAAATGCTTCCCAGAATTGAGAGACTTAAGATCTAGAGATCTCACAATCTAATTTTTAGCCACAAAGTTTGCRTATGTGTATATCTACTCATATTTACATTTCATAGTTTCATTCTTTAGTACAGGAAACTCATGTTTAGGTTCCGAGACCCTATTCTCCAGATGCTCTCCTCTTCTCAATTCTTGACTTTTGGAGTTCTTTATAACCATTTTTCCATTTGCATTTTCTCCAGTTTCCTCCCACCCAGTCCTCTCATACTTCACGTCTGGCTTAGCTTTCCTGAGGAAGCAGCAGAGGAAGGAGTCAAAGGCAGCTGCACTCTTATTTTATAGCACTTAAAATTATCTTGTCATGTATAGAACCATTTTTGAATGTTATGCAGCTACAGATACATAATATGAAAAGAGAGAAGAGATTACAAAACCTTTCTTCCAGCATCTCAGGATGAAGGTTATGACAAAAGCAACTTGCAAGTGAAGAGATTTAAGACTCTTGGTGCTACTTCACTTTCAAACTCTACTTTGAACTTCATGGGGAAATACCCCATCACAGAATTCAGTGATGTTGATGTTGATGTTGATGTTGAAAAGACACTTTTTTGCTTTTCTTACACAAAAGCTGTCATAGGTTCAGATATCTGCACTCCAACAGACACAGCAGTTGAAGTATTAGTTGTGGTGTTTTGATAAAGATATAAAACCTGAAGAAATCTTGACCCTGAGAAACGGCGATCAGGTCATGGGCAGGAAAACACTGTCACTGATGGTCACAGAAAAACTATTGCCTTGATAAAAAAAAATTCAAGCCATCCAACACAGAAAGCGATACAAAAATATTACACTAGGAAACTTTTAGATGTCTTACTGAAAATCAAATAATATTACCAATTTTATTTTTAAGGTAATGGGCGCATGCATTTAAAAYCTGTAATGCTGAACTAACTTTCTCTACCTCTTCCCTTCA
This sequence comes from Malurus melanocephalus, assembly GCF_030028575.1. NCBI lineage: Eukaryota > Metazoa > Chordata > Aves > Passeriformes > Maluridae > Malurus > Malurus melanocephalus. Next base: position 159,335 of record NW_026623457.1, read on the forward strand.
GTCCTGCTTGAACTATGGTCCCAGGACAAAATTCCATGTAAAAGTATCTCAAAAGAATTAATTGTCAAAAAATTTCAAGGGTGGCAGGTGTGGAAAATCATGATGCTACTGGAACGCACCATTGTTTTTAACTGTGTAGTAGCTCCTGTGCTATATAATGAGGCATCCAATGCAAACAAACAATGGAAATGTACCAGTGAGAAGTCAAACCTGACTTTCAGGTACTGTAGTATTGCATAACATGATTTGYACTTTCATTATTCAAGGACATGCTGTTGTTGAGTAATGTCCTTAGCTTACCTAGGAGTCAACCTAATCATTAGTGAGCTTACAACACAGGAAAAAATATGGTAAACTCTAGCATTGTGTATTTTCTATTGAGATTTTTTTTAAAAAGTGGAACAGCATATGACAATTTCTTATAATGATTATTTTTCATATGTGAAGATTATCCCATGCAAAATTAATGTGCTTCTTAGATGTCGAACATAAAGTGGAGGAAAAAGTCTTTACGGGATTTTTCTCCTGTGGGCGTAAACAGATATTTTTAACTTCAGCTACCAAACACAACTGACTGAGACAGAATTAGATTATATTTCCAACCAATACTTTTGTACCTTGAAAATATATGACAGCTGCAACTCTGAAAGATTTAGAACTAAGTTTGTTAATATCAGTTGTTGCTAAGAGATGCATTGCTTTTAGTAAAAGAATGAATATGTACTCACATAATAAGTGGATCGATGAACTAAAAGCCACAAACCCAACACAAAATAGATTGCTTATATTACAAAAGGGACGAAAAAATTTTATTGCAGAAATAAATCAGCATTATTGCTCTGTGAATTCACTATAAGTTTTGTTAGCTTACAGAAGGTGTACACAACACTGACACTTTTTAAATTGAAAAATAGTTGAAAATCACACTGAAGTTCATAATTCAAGATACATCTTGCAGGAGACTCAAGAAATTAAATTATTAAACCATGCATTTTTAGTATCTAGTCTGTTTCGAACAATATGCAAAGTCTGAAGAAGTTTGAGCCCCACTAACAAAAAGCTTACAATGGAAAGAAATCAGATATTTTCACACAGTTGTGAGTATTGCAGTTACTTGTAACTGTTTCATACGAGTATTGCATTGTTATTATCATTATTTCAACATCTGCCTCTTCCTTATTGTTAGTTAACATATTCTTAACTCTTAMCTTAACTCTGATTGGGGCAGTACTCTGAGTTTCTCTTTCACATTTCCTAATCTATATCCACAATGTACTTCTCACATGAAATACAATTTTGGTGATAGATATTTTTTTCCATGTTTCTATTACTATCTAAAAAGAAGATCTTAGTTTACCTCTTTTTAACACACATCACTAACCTATCATCTCTCTTGAGAGGAGGTATCTGAGTTGGTGGGCGTGAGTGACATAGATGTTCTGAAAAGACAACAAAGTTCTGCCAGCAAAAAGCACTACCAAAAAAATTCTTATGCATTTTCTGAGTCTTCTTCTTAGTGATCTTTAGTTGAGTCTTRTGGGGGAAAAAAATCCACTACAAAAAAGGAGGAGTATTAAACCATGTAAAATCTTCTTCAGAACAAAGGAACTTTCTTCACCTGGAGAGAGCATAGTTGCAGCAATGAGTACCCAGGGACTAAAGCACAGGTGAGATGGACACAGTATCGAAGTTTCAATACTTAACAGTGCCAGAAAAACCTTTCCAATATCAAATTAGTAAAAATCCCTCTGTGATGACTATGTATAAGATATTTATGGGTAGTTAAACACCAGTCTACTACACATATGGAAAATCTAAGGCAAAAAAGTAAGTAGCTTGTGCAAAGAAAGCCCCAAAGATCTACAGAGCTGACATTTCTAATAAAATTTAAGTAGCCCTTACTTCTCAGCCTGTATTCACTATTCTAGTGRGTTTTGCTGTTCTGTGAATGAGACTTGGCTTTTCTTCTGGAGGACAGTCATTGTTTTAAAACAACCCCCCCTCTTCTCCCCACCTGCTAATTATCTCTTGGGGAAAAAGGTGGAGCTGCAGTTGTAGGAACATTGACAGGGCTGTGTCTTGTTCTAAGAAAGTTGTTCCAGGAAAAGGATTTGTGAACAGTTACAAAACTGTAAAGCAGATCCTGACCTGCTGCAGAGTTAAAGCAGATAAGCTATGGAAGGCATAGAAATTCAGCTTTTCATGCCCAAACAGATGGTTCCAGATAACTACCAACAGCAGATATCATAATGAACCACTACTTCCTATATGAACGCTGCTAACGTTTCTCACTTTTCTCCTCTTGGCTAGTTCAATGCCTCAAATACCTAAACACTGGATTTTGCTGCAGTTGTCTTGGCCTATCAGAAGTGGCCACTATGCCAAAGTATCACATGTAATATTTGGAATACACATGTTTGCATGTGAAAAACAACATACTAAAAATCCAGCAAATGATGGCTGTAAACTGTATGCAAATACAGAAAAAAAAAAAAAAAAAAAAAAAAAAAAAAAAAAAAAAAAAAAAAAAAAAAAAAAAAAAAAAAAGAAGAACTCCATGGGTAGAAACTCAAGGATACCTGCTCAATGTGGTTCTGAAGTATCAAAAGTAGAGTCAATTCTTAGGTGAATCATATTGTAGTCATAACAGTATTGTGCCTTCAGCTGAACTACTTCAAGAAGAAAACTGAAGATCTTGTAAACTAAGCAAGGTTATGTTGGGTCAACCCCTGAAGAGAAAAATGTATGTGCTGTCACAACTGGTGCCAGCAACTCATTAGATAGTTTCTCATTGGGCCTGAATAAGATGTTAGATGAGGCTTGATGTTCCAAGTACCTTCTTTTCTGTAAGACTGATAGTGAGGTTGTGACAATTTGTTGTCCTTAAATATCATGCAGTGCACCTTATGGTTGGATAAAACTTTTMTAGAGAAGCAAGGGAAGGAGAGAAGCAGAACATCTCTCAGGACATCATGTAACTTTGCATAGACTGCAAGAGCCCTTCAGATGAGAGAATTTTTCAGCTCTTTTTGAAGCTTTTGTTCTGCATCCTATTTGTCCAACTGCTTTTTACATCTACAGAGAAAAGATGAAACTTCAGACTAAAAATGTGTAGTGTAGTAGCAATCACTGTTAGCCCGCTGTACGATACTCTTATTACCCAGTATCACTGTCTGCGAAAAGTGCTCCATTGCCTGAAAAGACAAGATTTGGATTTGGATACAAAAATTGGATTGAATACAAAATTAGATTGGATGCAAAATTTGGATTGAAAATACAAGATTTGGCCTGAAAATGCCAGAWTTTTGGCATTTAGAACTACTAATGKMAATGGAAATGGGCCAATCCAGTCTATCCAAAGCCCAAAATGCTCTTTCAGACAACTGTACAATTAACTTAGAGTTATAAAGGAAGACTACTAYGGCCTTCCAAAGAAAGAATAAAACATTCTTTGTTTTCCCAGGGTGAGTGGCTAAATATTAAGCTGACCAAATTTGGCCTGTGAATGTATGATAAGAACACGAGTACTGAATGTGAAGGAGATCTCGTACTTGAAATTCAGGCCAGGTATTTCGTTCCTCGTGCCCGTGCAAATTCCCCTGAAAACAAGCGCTTCACTGTTACCTTGAGCTGCCTGCTTCTTATAATCATGTTTGTGTATAAATTACAAGCACTTTGTGTCAGGAACAATTATTTTCACTAGTGTGGTCTCTGGCAAACCTCATCACCGCCCATGCCACGCTGCCGGGAACAGCATTTCCAGCACTTCATGAAGCAGGCGATTTCAGCCCCTGTTTTTCCAGCTGGTGGGGCTCGTTGAGCTTTGCAGGCTCTCCAAGCCCTGCAGGGTCCGTTGAGCTCCGTGCGGGCCGGGCAGGCTGGGCCCTGCAGCCGCGGATCCCTCCAGGGCCGCCCCGCCGGGGCAGCGCGGGGCTGTGACCTCAAGCGCCCGGCCCAGGCCAAMTCGTGCTCTACAGTCCGTTGAAACCTTGTTGGCTTTAAGGTTAATAATTCACCACTTGCTTTCCATTTTTGAACACGGTCTTTATTTGCGTGGCTCAAGGTTTAATCACGCTGTTTACAACTGCTTTGAGCTGCTGTCCCACGGCCCGTGGCCGAGGGGGGAAAAGGGGGGGGACCGTGATTATCACACGCGTTTAGAGAACAAGGGCAGAGGGCCGCCAGGTGTGACCCCTTACACAAAAGCGGTGGCTTGAGCCGGCAGGATCCGTGGAGCCGGGGGAGCGTCGGGGCGGGGCAGCGGGACGCACCGGGAGAGCGGCCCGGGCGCTGAGGGGTTAACGGCGGCAAGATGGCGGCGCGCCGACCCACCCCCCTCCGCCCCCCGCGCGCCGAGCAGTGGCGCGCGGTCGGGCCCGCGGCTGTCGCGCGGTG
>NW_026623457.1:163829-227581 GCF_030028575.1 Malurus melanocephalus
CGAACATGGCCGGCGTTGCCGACGCCGCCGCCGCGCCGGGCAGCGGCGGGGACGGGCGGCAGGACAGCGGCCGCGGGGAGCCGAAAACTCTCTGGGGCAGTAGCGACCCGCGGCCGCCCGCCGCCGGCCCGGGGCAGCCGTCCCCGCAACAGCGAACGGAGACGTTGGGCTTCTACGAGAGCGACCGGGGCAGGAAGAAGAAGCGGAGYCTCTCGGGTGAGGGGCGGCGGCGGGGCGAGCGGCCTTGTCGCGGCAGCGTGGGCCCCGGGATAGGGTGGTCCCCACGGAGAACCGGAGTGGCCGTGGCGGTGTTGCCTTCCGCCMGCTCGTGTGAACTTGGGCGAGCGACTTCAGAAAGTGCGCCGGGACCAGGCGGGCCCCGGGAGCGCCGGGCTGGCCAGGGAGCGTTCCTTCGCCCCTGCCCCTGGGTTCAGTCCGGGAAGCGGCCCGRTGGGTGCGGTGGAGCTCCTCGGGGCGGCCCGCTGTGTCCGGCTCTCCGCACCAGTCTGCTGGGGAAGGGGGCGCGGGCGGAGGGACCCCCGTGCSCTATCGCGCAGTTTGTCAGCTGTGCTGGTCAGGAGGTTTGTGAGCAGCGGGCATCATCCGTGGAGGTGTGTTATGCCCTGGAGGTGGCACTCGGGCTGTCAGGCTCCATGCTGCCCGGTTCCAGCGGGCGCGGTGTGTGACAGGAGCGGAGAGGGGCCGCTCACACCTCTGCCCCGCGTTTCACGGGCCGAGMGGCTGCAGGCTCGCTCAACTTTCCTGCTGAAGTGCTACAAATGTTTCATCGTCTTTCCAGTTCTTGTTACACGCTCGCAGCTGTGAGTGTGGTTGTCTTTGCCTCTTTGCTGGCAGTAACGGTGCCGTTAGAGCTTAGAAGTTGTACTCAGATTATTAAAAGTCATTTAAAGTAAATTAAATTTACCAGCTGGGGATTTATAAGGAAAATCAAGGGGGAAAGCCAAGGCCTTTGCTATCAATCTGCAGCTATATTTACATTCACACTTCAAGTAGTTATTTCAGGTATCTACCAAGTAATTTTTGAAAATAGCCCTGCCGATTTTGTAAAAACTGTCAGYCAGTGTCAGGATTGATTTAATGTTAGTAAGATTATAAATAACTTTATTAGCACTGTAGTCTTAATTGATTGACTTGCTGAAAATCTGGAAATACTTGAAATATTAAACTTTCAAGGCTATCTCCCCCAGTCTAGGCTTGAATGTGATAATACGGGTCTTAAGGAAAAAAAAGGGAAGTAAGATTTAACTTTAATAGTGTGCCAACAGTTGAATGCTTTCTGTCTGAGTTTGATGGGTGTTTTGTCTGATGTGTTATATCATCGGATATGCAGCATCACTGACTGCAGTTCTGGGGTGTTGATGAGCGCTACAGAATAGTGATGCAATTTCCATAGTTATAAAGGAATTGCCTTGATTGTAGTAATATTAATTAATAAAAAAAAAATAAAAAGGAATCATCGAGATACATACTGATGTGCCTGAAAAACAACTGAATAAAAAACTTTACCAAAAGGGGATTGTTACTGGAGCAGGTGGAGAATGCTTAGCTATGTTCCAACAATTGATTTGAAATTTTAAAGTAGTTTAAAATCTTTGGTGCTCTCTGACACTTCATGACAAAAACACATTATGAGAACAGGCTTCTTGATTGAGCAACTAAAAATTTTAACTCATCTAAGGGCAGCAATGTGTTAAATAATAGAAGTAAGGTTCTCTTCAGGATGATGAAGCTGGTCTTGTACTGTAAAGAGAAGTTGATTAGAGAAGAAGAAAGTACTTTTTAAAGTATGTATTTTCTTGGTTGGTAATTTGCCATGCTTATGAAAGAAGTGTGTATTTAGGATTGATGGGAGTGAAGTGAGTGCCTGGAATTGTTGTATTTAGGATTAAACTTATGATTGCATAATAGAAACTTACTGAAGTGGAGTGCATTTTACATTTCCACAACTTTTCCTCTCGTTTCTGGTTAATGGTTATCCTTTGTGTAGCTATGCATTGAAGTATAACTTAGGTAAATCATTATGTTCTTACCTTTAAAGGAATTTGTGTCCTTTTACATTTTTTGAAGAAGCTTATGCTTTCCTGTCCTGAGGCGGGGGGATAAATGAGCATACTGTAAGCAGTAAGAGTATGCTGTCTGAACAGATTAAACTTGGCCACAATCTAAAACTTTCTGTCTGCAAAAGAGGGGAATTTGAAGTAGGGAAGGAATTTGAAGTAGGAGGTAGAGTGTTTACTTGCAAAAGAAAATGTTGCTTGATGCTTTGATAACAGAATTAAGCAGTTTTTCAAATTATTTATTACTTTGTTCTGTCTTGGTGTCTCATGCTGTTCTTTTGGTTACTGTGTTTTTCCTACAGGGTCAGCCACTAATCTGTTTCACAGCTGGCACAGAGCTGGGGCTGGTGCTGGGTGGCAATAAATGCTCAGAAGGGAGGTGGCTGAGTGACTGTGCGCTCCAGTGCATCCCTGTCACTGCAGAGATGATTTTGCAGTCACAGTCTGGAGCATGTGTATTGATCAGCCTCGGTCATGAGGATTGATTATCCCTCAATATGTAGGGCATGAAGGTCTAAGGTGGCAAAAACTTTAAATCATTTGGTTTTCTGCTATAGGCCTTTAAAATAGTTTGGGTGAGTTAAGAAGGAATGGGGAACAAATAGCTCATTAGCTAAAATCTTAAAATATCTGAAGTTGGCAGGGCCCCATAAGTTACTCCACGGTGGTTGCCYAGATGCATATATTTACTGTACAGGAAACTTCAGTTGCTTGAGATTGCTTTAAGTTAGAGAAGGTTGGTTATTTGAGGTGGAAGAAAATACACCTGGGCAGTAGTTACTCAGTGTGCTTATTCATATCTCTTTTTATATTCAAGTTTTTAAACAAGGAATGATTGGCATAACCAAAAAAGTTACAAGTGATAGTGTTACAAAGGAAGACTCCAGAAAACAAGTTTGCAAGAGGTCTGAGCAATGATTTCATGGAATAAACTTTGATTGAAATTTTATACGTTAATTTAGGTTTTTACCATTAATTAAGCAACATTTTGTTTGGTTTGTTTTAAAATAAATGCCTTTAAGACTTTGAGTGCTTTTGGCCTACTTAGTAGAAGTGGATCGGTAATACATAAATCATCAAAATCACTACCCACTGACAAGCTCACACACGASAAAATGTGAGTGCTCTCACAGTTCAGCTCTCCTAGTTTAAAGGAAATCATGATTTATTAACAGTACATAATTAACAGGTAGTTAGTTATAGCGCTGTGATTAGTATCAGCACCATGATAAATCACCATACAGAAATACAGAGAATATTAATGTCCCATCACAAATTACAAAGTGCCTCTAATCACCACGAGTTCTAATCACGCCCCCTATCCAAGGAAATGCAGGCTGTAAGCACACACGGACTCTTGCTTCTTTTATACTTTTGCTTGAGCTGATTCTTTCTTTGTTCTAAAACTCTTCATAATCTTCTGGCTACTGTTAAAGTCTTCATCTTCAAAGTGATGAATATTGACAAGCCAGTTTGGGTGAATTCTTCACCCTGTTTYAATACTTCCATTCTCCTCTTAACTGCTGTTACCTAAGCTGTTTTACTAAGGATGTATATACAGCCTCTTCCTCCCCTGAAAAATGTAGAGCATTCCACCATGCAAAGTTGCTTTCCACTGCTCCAGTACCTAAGACTTTGGCTAAAATTTGAATGTACTATTTGTGAATATGTGCTTGTATCATGGTGTCTGTAGCTCTTCATCTGTTTCTCTAGGTAAGTGATTTTCATCTTCTGGGTGTTGTGTGAGCRCTGAGAGTTTCTAAGTGCCAATAACCAGAGTTGTTGAACTTCATTGTAGTATTCTGTCACTTCTGAAGTGTTACAATGAGGTGGTAATGTCAAACCTCATCAGTGAGTGTTGAAGCTTAAGTTCAACCTTCTCGTGCTGACAGCCTGAATTTCATAATTATAATTTCATAGGTTATTAATTTTGCAAGAGTTCTCTATGCGAAGTCTTTTAGAAGTCATATGAGCTGATTAAACACAGGCCAGTCAGCTTTCAGGTTATTTACCTAAAGCCATTAAAGCATGGTAGACCTGTATGTGCTTGACGGCTTTTTGGTTGTGAAAGACCTGATCACCAAAGGTTCAGTGTGCTTGTACTAGCTGTGCACTAAATCACTTGAGGTTGTGTATCTGGGAATGTTTTGCACTTGAAGAAAGCTCTTCTTTAAAATAAAACAACTTGCTAATGCTGCTAGGACAGAAAATAGCTCTCAAGAAGTCAAAAATAGAGTTTAGTAAATTTAGGAGGACTGTTAATACATTAAGRATCAGATTCCCTCAGCATACTGCATTTAGTGTAGTGGCTTTGAGTAATGYTTTGAAGAAGTGGGATGTCTGATTGCCTGGGAAGAGTAGCTTGTTTGTTGAGAAGCAGCAGGGGAAAGACTAGGGTAGCACTGGACTTAATTCCTATCACTCCTTCCTTACAAAGTTGTTTAATCATCTGCAGAAACCTTCTGGGTTAGAGGCCATGCAAATGAAACATGTAGCAAGCARTAAATAACAAAAGTGTAGCACCTTCTCACCCTCTGGAGATTGTGCCTGAAGTGTCTTCTGCTTATGTCTTCTGAATAGATCTTTCATTGCTGAGATTCATCAGTGCTGAGCTAACAAGAGGTTATTTTCTTGAACACAATGAAGCAAAATACACAGAGCGCAGAGAGAGAGTGTACACATGCATGCGGATACCAAAAGAGCTGGAAAAGGTGAAGTATGCTTTTTTATTTGATTCAATTTAGAGATGAAATTTGTTGAGTTAAATTACTTAAAGAACTTATTGTCTTTAAAACACTTTTGCTATGAAAACAAGATGTAAACTTCTATAATCATTATTTTTCAATGTTACTAACTTAAACATTTTTGTTTCAGGGTTTTTCTCCTTTTTGCTTKTTGCTGCTGGCAAATTATTTTATTAGCAGAGATAAACAAGTGCAGATGATGACAAATTAATTCAAATATAAAAATGTCACTGACTCTTAAAGGAATAATGATGCAAAGGAAAACATTTTACAGCAAAACGTAATTTTACATTTTAAAAAAAAAATTGTTTCAAAGATTTTTTCCAGTGTAGAATTCTCTGAGTATGGGAAGGTTTCAGTCTTATAAAAATATGGTGACAGATGAGTTTTTCTAAGGTTTTTGGCTTAATTTTCATAGTCTTTTATTTTGCCYCTTGCCACTGTTTACCATATCTTCCCTCTCTGTCCCAGTGTTATGGCCCTTCCTGAGGGATTCTTGCCACTTCCTTTGTGTCAGCTTAGATATCATTCTGGCCCTGCAGTGAGCCAATTTTATTCTGGCTTAACCATGTTGATTTGGGAGGTGGCAGCAGCAATATGCTCAAGGATGATGAGTAAGAAAACATTGGTAATAARGTTTGGCTAGGCTGCAGTGTAATGATAACATTAAAATTAATACTGCTAAAATTCCAAAAAYCTCTAGGGATGAAGTTACATAGGGCTTAATCAATTTAACTTTYACTGAAGGAAGAATCTTGTTCACTCTTCCTCCCACTTCAGTCTCTTGCTTTATGCGTACTGCCTGTTTTGCATGAGCTGTGGTGCTTGTTGGACCATTCCAGGAGTTAAATCAGCTCATAATTTGGCAGTGAATGTTTCACTTTCCTTCCTCTGTTTGCTCTGTGCTAGGATAATGAGCTGATTTGCTCTGCCARTATTCTTGAGAATCCAGAGCCTTCACAAGGACAGAAGGGGAGCTTTATAACCATAGATGAAAGAGCAGTGGCAGAGGGAGGAAGGGTGGGTAGGTTTCCCTTGGTCAGTAGCACTCATGTTCCTCCTTCACTATCATTAAGTTCATCCTTCAGCCACAATGAGGCCTGGTTTTACCAAACTAAATTCCCRGTCAGTTACTGCAGGAAATAACAGAGTGAATGAGGTTGGGATGGACCCATTGAGATGACATAGTCTRTGCCTTTCCATAAAGATGTGTTACCTACAGCAGGTTGCTCGGGATTGGAGGCTTTGAACATCTCCAGGGACAGTGTCTTCACATCCTCAATGTTTACCTATTCCAGTTTATGATAGAATGTTCCATTTRGTATAGAGTATTTTGTGGTAGAGACTCAGTTGGACAGTACAGCACTTCTACATCATCTCCATTTTAATTATGTAGATTATTATGTGCTGTCTCCAAAGCACAGAAATTATTCTGAAGGATCATCGCCATAGCTTTTCAATAAAACTTACAGTGTGTAAGAACATGTAATACCCAGCAGTCTTTTTATAAATAAGACTGATGCTCTTAAGTGATGCAATTGATGGGTTATGCATGGTAAATCAAACTTCAGTCTGTAATTTGAATATGAAGTATTGTGAAACTGAATAATGAATAGGTTTTAAAAATTAGTTACCTATTCACAGTGAGATAATGAAATAAATTTGTTAGTTCTTTGCATTGATTTGGTCCATCTTAGTATACATACTAGCTATACCAAATTGAGGACCKAAAATCAGCTAAATAGTGTACAGATCACTTGTAGAAACCACTTGCCTACGTGATACAAAAATTGGCTTAGTTGAAATATAGTATRTGAGACACTGGGAAATGAAGAGAAGAATTTTATTAGTGACTTGTTTTGTTTAGTACCTACTAGTATAATTACAGAATAGGGATGCAAACTATAATCAGGTAGAGTGAGAATAAATTGGAGTAAATTTATCAAAGCCTAATCTCAGAAGATATTTCTTAATAGGCACTTATTTAACATTCACAGTTTTAGAGAGGGTATAATGTTCAAAGTGTATTATTTTTTTGTTCAGAGTTCCCCTTTTTTTCTTTAGAGGAGTTAGATAATTTACAATGTAAGCGCTTCTTCCACTCAAGCATTTTGTGCAATTTCAGTGGAAGCTTTTCATTGTAGTAGGTTACTTGCACTAAATGAAAAGGTGGTATCTATACCTCCCATTTTAAGGGAACACTTTTCAGTTAATCTCAACATTAAACTTTGTGCTCCTTTGTTATAGTTACGGTGATGGAAAAGCTCTGGAGGCTTTTCTGTTAGTTCCTCAGTGAATGGAGCAGCAAAAGTAATGTTTACAGAAAAAAGTTACAGAAGKTTCAGTACTGATTATATTTCAACAGGTGTATGGAGTGAAAGCATTGGGAAAACGAGGACMTTAAACAATCATTGCAAATATTAATGCAAGCTTATAGAATGTGAAAAAATGTCATTACATTCAGGTAGAGAAGTCTGTCTAAATCAAAAAGTAGTGTTTTTGAGATTATAAAGATGTCCTCAAAGAACACAGAGGCAAAATGACAGGCTATCTTCCTGTTTTGTTTGAGTTAAGTTTAAAARTAGATAAATGTCAGTTCCAGTAATCTTCACTGCTTAAATATTCAACACCTAGTTTAAAAGTTATTTTAAAAGAAATAGGTAGTTTGATGGCATACTGTACTTTGGTTTGCACCCACACCCCACTGTCTTCCTTTCCCATCAGCAGTACATACAACTTCAACWTGTAAATGCCTATCTGTCATGGATATCTAGGTCTGCTTAGATGTTGCTAGTTTTCACTGTGTAGCCAGTTRAACTGGCTTTTGTGTGATTATCCTTGCAGAAAGAAGTATTAGCTTATGGTCTGATAGAAGCATAAAAGCATATGTCTAGACTTCCAAGTTCAGGTAGAACCACAGAACCATTTAAAGACCAGATAAAGAAGGAATGTCATGGGGGGAGAGTCTGGTATACAGTAGCTTTCAAATTGTAGAGTTTATGTCTAATTTAATTATCATAGAGTTACTTGGCTTGTAGGCACCATGAATGGCTTTAATGTTTCTGTAAATCGAAACATTTAAACTGAGGGCAACTGGAAGTTTACCTCTTCATGTTTTATATTCTTTGTATGAAAAAGGTGGTTAATCTCTGAAGGAGATCTACCACAGCTATTATTAGCTCTGCAATAGAAAATTAATAAGGTAATAGAAAAAATTTTGGGGGGAAGAAATAATATTGAAAAAGGAGGTAGGCAGAATATGCCTGTGCACATTTATGCATAGCTCTATGTTTTTTTCTCCCTAAGGTTAAATCATGAACTTTTGTAACCWTAGAGGAAAGTCACCATTGCGAAATGAGCTACAGTTACATTCAAGTGCAGTTTATCTGTTAAATAAAGACCAAGTTCAATAAGCTGTGAAGGTCTACAAAAGCCTTTACTGCTTGGACCTTGTGGTGCAGAATTTTTGAATAATCTTCAAATTGTTAATATTTCTTATAGTTCAGCTGATTCAACAAATGAGAATATTGTGCTTAGTTGGTTAATTAGTCTTATGTAAATATGTTTCTCATAACATAATTTTTATAAACTTCTAATGTACTTCTGTTTTATTTTTGTAATTTAGTTGATGTTTTTTGGAATCTTTTTGTGCYTGGATGCTTTTCTGTACGTGTTCACCCTGCTTCCTTTGAGAGTTTTTCTGGCAATGTTCCGGTTCATCACTTTGCCTTGCTATGGCTTACGGTAAGTTGATTCAAGAGAAAGGTGTTGATATGCTTGAATAATATTTCACCATTTATTTGTGTGCTTCRTTTTATGACCTCTCAGTGCTGTTTGAACTACTAATGACTTCTTCCACTGTAAGATAGAAGTCTTGATCTAAACTAGCCAAAGTAAGGTTGTGTGTGGGACYTTTAAGCTTTACCAGCAGTCACTAACTGTCATCGTTGTTTCCTTCAGACACAACAGTTTGGTAACAGCAGCACTTAGGCATATTCAGGTTAGTAGAGGACAGAGATGTAACCTTACCTTATWGTTTTGTTCTTTTATCTAACATCTATTTGAACATGGTTTTAAAATTTCTTAGACTTAATGACTTGGCTCATGTCTTTTGATAGGYTCTTTKATATTKRAACAGAAATTGTTCACTTCTTAACAAGATTTCCTTATTTTCATGGAAAACTTTGTCAAAAAGATCCCTGAATAAAMTGTGTTCTTGCCTCCTAGAATCTTATGGACTAAAACTTGGAGAGGAAAACTAATTAGAAGATTAAGAAACTTTAGATCTTAAACCCCTGATTTTCTGTTCAGATAAATACTAAGAAGTTGCTAATACATAGAATTTTTAGTTTGCTTTTCTGGCATAAGCATAAAAAATTGGACAGAATTAATTTCTTTCACAGAATTTGCTACTGTATGGTAAAGTTAATTGTGTAAGCCTTAAGTGCAGCCTAAAATAAAAGGAGAATTTGTATTGATGCTAGGGTTTTGGGTTTTTTTCTTGAATAAATAAAAACTTCAGGGTCTTTTTTCCGAATTTTCCAAAACTTGAAGTTGATGTGTGTTTACTGTGGGTGTTCTAATTTTTTTTCAATAGAATTGCTTGTATTTGCAGAATTATGTATTTGCATGYGAAGGGTTTTTAGATGCATAGTTTAGAATAGTATGTTCTGATTAGAGCAAATGCTAGTCTAGATTCAAAAAACTAGTATTTTAGAATATAGTCTAAAGTTGAAATGTTTGCTTTTGATGATTTTTAACATAGGCACTAGATGGCAGTCTCTAATGTTTTATTGTGCTGTTAATTTCAAACTGAACCTCAGACTTATTAGGTCAAGAGAATTTTCTTAGCTGTGTAAAAATGACGGCTATTTGGTTTTAGCCTGATGCAAGGCAAATTATATGCCTGTTTGTGGATATCCGTATGGATGCTGTTACTAAATTCAAGTAAATGTAATGGACTTTAGTGTATCATTTGAATCTTACTGGTTTTCTGTTTAAGAATATTCTTTCTTATTTATGAGCTTAACTTTACTTTTGGCAAGGAAGTTTTCTGCTGTTCTGAAGTTACAATTAAAGATTCCAAAGACCAGTTGCTGGTTTTGGTTATTATGCAACATCCTGAWGAAAGTGGCATTTGAAAGACAGATGCACTCACATATATGTGATGTGTGTAGACATACATGCACCTGCAATGTTAATATTTAGTCTTCTTGCTTGACAATATTTTGTGTGTAAGGCATGATAGAAGCTGGTTTAATCTATTTAATTTGACTGTTAACTTTAAAATGTTACCAAGTAAGATGCAGTGAAACTGAGATTATCTTGAGTGAGGAAGGCTTTTTTTTGTAACAGCTCCTGAAGCAATTTCTTTTGTCACTATTTCCTCTAATGTGTTTAGGATTTAGTTCCCTAGAATCTCTTGTTCAGTACCTGGGGCTTTGATTCATTCATGTTCTAAAGTTGGTGGCTTTTTACTGAAAGTTTTAGAATTCATGTCTGTAGTATGTAATAGAACTTCTTCAGACTCAATGATTCTTATTTCTATATTCAGAGCCTGCACATTGAMTTTTTGGGGAGTTTCTTGTTGATTTTGTGGTTATGATGATTTTGTTTGTTATGGCAAAAAATATTAGTGATTTTCTTCCAGCTTTGGAAATACCTTTGTATGTATTTGTAACAAAATAGGGTTGAATAGGTAAAGTACATTTGTAATGATAAAAGGTACTTACAAAGCAGGTGGCTGTCTATCTTTTAGCTTGCTCTTTCTTACAAATATCAAATAAATGTTGACTAATTGTTATTTGAACCTGCCACATCATATTCCATTCTGTGTAGTAAATAAAAGTGCTCCTCCCTTCATTTTGACTTTTTTTCTCAACATCTCAGTGAAATAATTGAGCAGTGAGTGTTCTGTTTCCCTTCCAGTTTACTCTTCARTTTATTTATTTCCTCATAATTCTATCTTCTTTTCAGTGTAGAGAAAGATCATATTACCCATTATTTCTTTAAAACAATAAACCCAAATTGCTATCTATAGTATATTATGCTCAGTGCTTAAATAGAAGGGGAGTGGTTTATAGCCTCTTCTGCATGTAATACTTCATTTTACAGAGTTCTGAAAGGAAGTAAAGAGTAATGTATCTTAGAGAAAATACTTTCCTTTTTCTGCCTAGGGCAGTGTAAGCGCTTCAGTTTGACTTCCAAATCATCCGTCCTCATCACTTGATTTTTCCTTTTGATCAAACTTAGTTCTGTGTTTTTGTCAGAGAGATTGGTGCTAAAAAAATGCTTTAAAACTTCAAGAACTTCAGTCAGAGGTTTCTGTCAAGATATTGAGTGAACTAAACTGCTGGTTTAATTACCGTAATCAAATTGGCAAAGCCTGAATCATCACATGGTGGTAGTTTTGGTAGGTGCAATTTTACTGCTTCTGTGCTCTCTAAGTGGCAGGGTGCCATTAAAAAAAATTAAAAAACACTTCACAAAATTAGATTATATCATCTGAAATTACAAGAAAACATCTCTACTGTATTTTCTTTTGAGTCAAGAAAAGAACTTTGCTAAATTATTCTCTTTGAATCTTGTAGACTACTCTCACTTTATTAGAAAATTCTTTCCTGGCATAAAAGATTTGTTATTCCAGCAAAGTATGTGCCAAGGTAGACAGAGAAGTGGACCTGGTGAAGTTCTGTTTGGAATTAGAGTCCTTGGTGACACATTCCTAAAATTAACTCTATCCATGGTTGAAAGATACAGTTTCATTTTACATTTGAGACAATTTTTTATCTGTAYCTCAGACCCAGAGATTCTGGGTAGATTAGTATAACTGCCTGTTTTGAAACTCTTTCTTAGAGCTAACTTACTTTTTTTCTTGAAAATATGTTGCATACCAATAACAGGTGATCTGGGAATGTGGAGAAGCTCTTCTGTATTACTTGTAAAAAACCACGATGTGAAAGCTAAATTGTATGTTAGTGAAAGTCGGAAGGGGCTCCCAGTTTAATTATGTTTAAAGGCATTTTACATCATCTCCACAAAACAAGAAAGGATTTTTAGGGAAAGTGAGTCTTTTTTTTTCTCCAAGTTCTAGTTTTGTCAAGAAAATACAGTAGAAGATTATAAATTTTCTTGTATGTAAAGACTGATTGACAAAACCTTTACCAGACACCCCCACACACACCTCATCTCCAGGGGTTCCCCACCCCCCACTGCAGAAGTGGGTCCAAGACCCTTTGGGCTCTTCCCAAGGGATGAGGGCAGCGCCTGGATGGTGGAAGCCCAACAGGATCCTGCTTTGTGTGAGCAGCACCYACCCACCCCTCACATGCCCCAGCAGCTCCAGTTCCTCACACCAGAGCTGAATCCCACTGGGAACTAGAGCATGGTGTTAATGACACCAAGGCTGGGGGTTCAACCCCTATGCCTTCCATTTACCTAAGAGTTGGACTTAACAATCCTTGTGAGTCTCAGAATATTCTGTGAATTATTCCATGTAGAAGTAGATCATTAGTACACATTCTAAATTTTTCTTTTACTCTGCTCTCTGAAATAAGTGAATTTGGGTCCCATCGGCAATAACATCAATAACTTCAGTTGTATTCTATGTACCTCTTAAAATTCCCATTGACCTCTGGTGAATTCACATATTCATGTTTTTCAGTAGGAAATAAATAGAATAGCATTATTTCAAGAAAGAAACRTAGAAAGAAGGCATATCTGAAAGAATAAACAAAACAAACAAATACACTGGCATTCCTAAAGAATTAGGAATTATAGACATTATTTCTTTTTTCATATTATTAGGCTATTAAATAAATTTGAACCTCTGTTACACACTTATTCTCAAGCCTATTTTTGTTGTTTTGCTAAGCAATTCAGCTATTAAATCCATGAACTTCCTATTGTCACCTAAAGTTCRTTGAGGAAGTTGTGCATCTGCCCACCAAAATATGTAGCTTTCTACCTACCAAAAAAAAGGGAAGATGCATTCACTATTTCTATACTCTCAGATCAAGTACTCCTTTCTCCTTTCCATAACAGCACATAGTGTAGCAACATTACAACCTTCTCTTTCTTTCTTTCTTGTAAATCAGACCGAAGGGAAGAGCACTTTCACTTCCTTTATAGGATGGAATGTGGTGTCACAGGGATTCCTCCTTGGTGAGTAAATCCTGATTTTCTTTTTCCTTCTATGCTGTCAGCCAAATTCACACATCTACATGTAATCAGTAAAAAGGCTGGTTACAAATGAATAGTATGGCTAAATTAACCAACATACCACAGAGGAGAAACCAACATTTAGTTTTAATTACAAACACATGAAATTGATTCAGCACTATTTGTGGTAGGTATATTTTTTTCTGTAACGTTGCATCATAGTGGCAATAAGTTGTGATCTTAGGTTTCAAGCATTTTTTTTCACATAGACTGCCTATGCACCAATTTGGCCTAGTTTAAAAAAGGATATATTGGAAAAACTATAGCCCCTGCTGTTCTTCAGTTTATAGTGCCTTGAGCTTTTTGACATTTCTTCTAAGTACTGCTTCAGTCAGGTTCATAGCTATATTTTTGTATTTTAAAGCAGGTTTTTTTGTAATGCTTAACYTAAATCTTAGGAAGTACTGGAAGTTTGTTGACAGGTATCTTAGTGTTAGACTTACAGATAATGCCATGCATGATAAAATACAGCACTTTAGCATATGTTTGTTTACTGACTTCAGTTATATTTGATTCTGTTATTTAAAAAGTGAAAACTTAATAAAAGCTTATTCTAGTTGTCACTTATTTGAAACCTCGTTCTGTTTTTTGTTTATTTTTTGGAGACAGCTCTCATCGGGGCSTAACAGCAAGGTTGGTTTAATTTCATTTTTAGCATGGTCTTGTGCTGTATTGTGTGCATGTAGAGGCTGTTTATTATTTGAGAAATGCAATGCCACCTAATCTTGGCAAGCTCAGCTCTCAGTTTCTTAGAATTCTACATTTGGGACATGCTTTTCTTATCAGCCTGTATAAACRCTGTTTTATAACAGTGAAGTCCTGCATATTGTAAGGTGTTGYTCTTTTTAAAATCTCAAACTGTAAGTTAGATTTGATCAAAATAGCYTTTTTTCCTGAAGCCAAACTTGAGCATAATTGTAGGAAAATATTTCCAATAGATCACATTGTCCATTTTAAATAATTGTAGTCTGTAGTTATGGGGGCAASTATACCCTTCAGACAGCCTTGCTTGGATTTTATTTTCCCTGACATCTTTACTTRTGCTAACAGGAAAATATCCCCTTATGTGTTAATGTAATATTTTTTGTTAGTTCTTCATGTAGGTTTAGAAATTTGACACCCCAGTTCATTAATGAARGATACATTGAAGAACTGAGAGTTTGATAAAGGCTACATTAAAACAGCCCCATTGTTCAGTTTCCATACAAGTATCCAGATGTAAAATGGAGAAAGATACCTAAGCAAAACTTTAACTAGACCACTTTATCAATAACAGAAATATATTATTCTAAACCTCAATGGCTGCCTAATTGTTTGAAAGTGTTAGCATTGAATAACAAATACAGTTAGAAAGAATTTGCTGTCAAATACTTGCTCAAATTTGTAACATGGTAAAAACCTTCAGTGCATTATTAGCTGAACAAATAACCTATATAAAAAGGGTTTTTTAAGTGCCAACTTTTATATAAACACTACTCTTACAAAAGCTTTTAAATGTGTATGTATGTGTGTTATTAAGATGAAAATATCCATCTAGAGCTTTTTTCCAGTGATAGTGKGTTCATATTTTTAAATTAATGTATGTATGACATCAGTGTTGGAAATTTTGTATGTGACTTCAAAGGAGTAATTGTTTAGARTAATCTGAATTACTTGGATGAGATATATATAGTATAAGCTAAAGGAATCAATTAAAATGTAGTGATTTGTATAGACAAATAAGAAAAAAGTTTTCAATGCAGTTTTTTTCTTAAAAAACTAACAAAAGAGTCAAAACCCAAACAACTCTAAAAGACGACTGGAAAACCATATGTAATCAGATTAGTGAAGAATTGAGGAGCACCAGGAGACCTGGAAGARAAAAATAAAGAAATCATATGACGCCATATGACAGCCTATGCAGTTAAGTTTAAAATAATATATTCAGGGTGCTAATGGGTTGGATGCCAAAGTAACTCAGTGCTCAGACAAGCGTACTTGTGCAGATTACACAATGTAGTGAAAGCATTGTTCATTTTGTAGTRACAATTGCTGAAAAGCATACCAGGAACAACTGTAGTGAAACTTTTTTTTAGACTTTTTTATAGAGCAAAACCAAATTTCTCTTTGTCCATATTGCATTTTACTTTCCAAATGGTTAAATTTAATAAGCAAGGAGCTTGTTAAAACACCTAACACACAATCTTGKTTTTTTTGGAAATCACTTGCTTAATCAATCTTGTGCATTAGCTACTTGTGATTTTGAACATAGTAAAGGCAAATATTGGTAAACTCTGATTTATTTTTAATAACACTCTTCCTGATGCTGTGTAACTTCAGTTTGTACAGCTGTTGGAACAAAAAAGAGGTTGGTGGGGTAGATACCAATATTCTGAAAGCCTTGAGCTGGTTTACATCTTTAATCAAGTAAAGTACTGTGAAATCCATCATGCTGTTCAGTAGCAAACATTAAGCATCAGTAGTATGACCATCTGTGTAGTCATAGCCCATATAGATAATTGAACCTAAAGTTTTTCAACCAGTAGATGGAGGCAGAACTCTTTATTACTGTATAGAATATGAATCATGAATTTTGAATATGTTGTTAAATAGACATATCTTGAAAATTACAGTTAACTAGAAATGGGTAACAGACAGGTAACTAGAGTTCCTTAGACTTTTACTTCTTTGAGAGGTCTGCTTATGATGACCACTGGTTTTCCACACTAGATTTTTCTTCATAGTATAGGTGTTWTATGTAGATTGTGGTATGTTTGACTTAATTTTTCTAACAGAGGGTTTTTTTTAATTAGTGTCACAAGTCATCTTGAAAAAAAAATTTTGTTGTTTTTCCTAAAATTTATAGAAGTTTGTGGGTAGCCAGGATATTTGGGAGCATTCTAACTTGATAGTATTTTAATTTAATTTTATAGAAGAGCAAAGTAATTCTTCCTAACTATTTATAAGGGAAGTTGCTTGCTTTTAGCTTTCCAAGGTGGAGAGGATGTCCACAAATCCAGTGGCTTTCTAAAGGGAGAAAACACTTGGATTTACTCTTTCTAAATGTGTTTCATGATGGATAAACCATAAATTGGAAAGTTTGAAGCATGAGTATTAAACCTTAATTGTTATTGTGTTGTAAAAGGGAGGGTTTTTTTCTGTAACAGATTGATGTTCAGTTTCCAGTTCTTGATTGATGTCAGTCAATGCAATGTAGAAATTTTGCCATAGTTTGATTTTCAACTCCTTTAAATACTGCAGGATAAGCATTAAGCTTGGCATGCTTCTGCTTTAACAATTGACTGGGCKGAAACAGAAGCATGGTGTGGTGGAATGGGGAAGCACAGCAGTACGGCTTGCACATCACTTTATGTTAAAATGAATAATAAGCTTGGATATCCCCTTAAGTATGCATTTCTGTGTTTATATAATTTTGCGAAGTAAGGCTTTGTTTCTGTAGAGATTTTCTGTCAATTAGTAGGTGTAATGATAAATGTACCCAAAGGCCGAGGAGTTTGAGCATCTTGTCAAGTACATGCTGTAGAATGTTGAAGTCTCTGTGTGGCTTTTTTCTGTATTGTCCTAATTTGCTTGTTAGCGTTACAGTGCAAGAGAGTTTCTCTGTCAAGGAATTCTTGGATTTTCACTGAATTCATGCAGATTGAAGGATCTCATGTTTAAACATGTTGGTATATTCAGTGTTAGTAAAGCAATATAAGATTRTACRTAGTGGATAATAGAAAGAATGGATGAAGCTTATTCTTTTATGTTTAGGTACTTGGCTGTTTGAATRAGTTTTAAAATTTGATTCTTTGATAGTCTAGGCTGTACAGCTAATGTGGGAACTGGAGACTTAGCATAGTGAAACCACTTGTAAAATTCTATAAAGAGCATCTTAGAGAACATGACTTACAGCAAAAAACCTTTGAAGTAGTAGTGGAATAACGTAGAATGGTTGGGTTGGAAAGGACCTTAAAGATCTTCAGCCCCCCTGCTATGGGCAGGGACACCTTCCACTAAACCAGKTTGCTCAAATAATGGCAGACGATAATTAGGTGAAAAGACACAAGTCATRTATTGTAATACGTGCACTTGAAGGACAGTCCAGATACCCTGAATCTTGTTTACTGGTTTGAGGTGTGCAAATTGTAATGTAAATTATATTCAGCTGTGTAATCAGCTAAATTTTGAAACCACGTAACATTATTTCAGGAATCTGGCAGGATATTAGAGGAACTACATCTTGGACAAAGGCTTTCATGATACTACCTTTTAAGAGCAGAATTCATTAAAGCCAGGCAAGTGTTAATATTTAACTCGGTTGTGCAGCATCACCGTATGCCTGGGATCGCTTTGAAGGAAAGGAATAACTACTATCTACAGAAAGATTCGACTGCACAGTGTTTTGTTACGTTGCTACCAGAATGATTAAAGTTGTACTGCTTTTTAATTATTGTTCTCRTTTTGTCACTCATGAGAAAAAACACCCATATGTAATTTTTGTATGAAATCTTTCTGTATTCTGTCATACTACATGCACTKCTGTAAAAATGTGAAGTATATGGAAGTGAGATCAGCTGTTTCAGATTCTCATATCTCTTTTCAATGGTTTCTAACCATCGTACAACATCACACTCTGAGTTATCACATCATCTCAGTAATGTCTAATTCTTAAAGCTTGGGTCCCTACTGTCAAGTGAGATCTTGAAGTTACCAGCACTATGCTATGTTTTTCTTGTTTGTGTTTTGACTTTTTTGGCTACTTGTAATGGCTTGGCCAGTATGAGCTTTTTCACTTTGTTTCTTTGAGATTCTCTAGTACTCATGGTGTGCATGGCTGCAACAGCATGAATTTGTATGTGATATTAATCATGTGGTCTGATTAGATAGTGCTTAAGATGTCCTGAAAGTACTTTCAGTGTTGGCATTGAGTAGTTACTGGAGACAATAAATGAAAACATATATTGAGAAAAATTAATGCAAAATACTAGGATGCTGTGACAGGCATGAAATCTCATCAGCCTGTGTGTATTTATATGTWTTAAACAGCTTAAAGCAAATGATACAAATGATTTGTGATAAATCTAGATTGAACCTGTGTGAGCCTGATCATATACTAAAACTGCAATGGTCAGCTCTCTCTGAGCACTGACTACATCATTTCATTACTGCAGGCTTTGCAGTCAGTTCTGTGTATTTGCCAAAAGGTGACAAATCATTAGACCTAATCCATTTATTTGATCTCCTTGTCTTTGTAGGAAATAATTGTCCCTTTTCCGTATTATAGTCAGAACCACACCTCAAAATCGTCTTGTAAATGTTACTAACCAGAGCAGAAAATGATTCTGGTATAATARAAATGCTTCTATGGATTTATGCAGTAGACATGGTTAATCCCTCTCAATTGGAAACATGTTAGTGGTACACTGTAGTTTACTTGTCAATACAAAGGGGTCTTTCCTAGYGTACAATGAGAACACTGAAATATATTTTAAATGCCAGGATCCTCTTACTCTTCTTACTTTCTAGAAAGCAGTTTTTAGTAGCCAGTCTTTGCAGTAATCCCCTGTACTGAGATGGGGTTTGAAGCGCTAGCAGCTCTCCTGTCATTAAACTGAGAAAATTGAAACTGTGAGGATATTTTTGTGATGAAGAYGTTGTGGTTTAATCCCAGCTGGCAGCTAATTGCCACACAGCCACTCACTCACTCACTCCCTCTATTGCCCACCCGTGGGAAAGGGAATTTGAAAGTTAAAGTAAACTTCATGGGTTGAGAAAAGAACAATTTAGTAATTGGAAGAAATTGTGCTAATAATAATACTAAATATGCTAATAATAGTAAYGAGAAGGAGAGAGTCTGACACAACCCAAGAGAAATAAGTGAAAGAGCTGCCCACCAGCCCCTGTCTGGTACCCAGCCAGTCCCTGAGCAGTGATAGACCCTGTTCTGGGAAACTTGCCCAGTTTATGTACTGGGTGTGATGCTCTGTGGTGTGCAATATCCCTTTGGCCAGTTTGGGACATCCTGTCCCCTGGCTACAGTCTGTGCCAGCTTTCTATACAGCTCCTCACTAGCAGAGCATGAGACACTGAGAAATCCTTGACTCAAGGTAAACACATCTTAGCAACAACCAAAATATTCAGTGTGTTATCAGCATTCTCATACTAAATCCAAAAATACCATCTGCCTAAAAGAAAAGGCACTCTGTCCCAGCCCAGACCAGGACACTTGTTCTGAAGTTGTTCACAGCATTACTATTGGTTCTGCTTCTCATGTGGTGAGATGTTATAATAGGAAGTTATGTAGAACTCTGAATAGAATATTAATAGTTTGTATTTTTAATTTAAAGATCAGAAAAAATATTGTTTATTGCAGGTTTTTTTTTTCCTAGACATACAGACAGACTACTGAGAAACTAAATCCAAGTCACCTTAAGAGGTAGGACAAGAGGACTTCAAGTTGTGCCAGGGGAGGTTTAGATGAGGTACTAGGAAAAATGTCTTCATCAAAATGGTTGTAAAGCAGTGAAACCCCCCAGGCTGTTGTTCAGGGGAGTGGTGGAATCACCATTCCTGGAGGTATTTAAAAGCTGCATATACTGTGGTTTACTGGTGGACTTAGCAGTGATAGGTTAACAAGTGGACTCAATTATCTGAAAGGCCTTTTCCAATCAGGATGATTCTAMAATTCTCTAAAAATGTAATTTGAATGGGATTTGCAAAAGTTTAATTCCTGTAAAGCACAGCAATCAAGAGTAGTTGATCTGGCTCTTTAGGGCAACTTTGGAATTGAATCTCAGCAGCAATCAAATTTGTTCTGTGTGCAGTACATTCTGAAAATCTTTTCATCTTTCCAATGAATAGGATGCTGTGTACAAGTTTGTATGCAACTTCATATACTGTTAGTCTCCTGAGATAGTTTTCAGAGTTGAGACCACCTTTAGAAGAGCAGTTGTGCTCCTGATTATACATAGTCTCTTCTCAGAGTTTGTRTTCCCCTGTGATGGTTGCTTTCTGCATTTACATTGGCTTCTTCTGAGTTGGTTTTACTTGAGTGTAGTCATATGGATGAAAATCAACACAAGCAGAAGAGTGATAGAGTTAACAGTACAGAACATCTGCAGCTTGTGACTGTACTGGTGCTTTGATGTGACTTGTAAGCTCAAAAACCTTTGTCATGATATTTTCAGTCTATATTGATTTGTGGACATCAAAGCTTTTTCCTGTGAGAATCTTTCTGGACTGCTTCAGGAGCTTCATAAACAGATTCTGCTCACTAGTGCATTTCAGTAARAGACCATCCTATCATTAAAATTGATAACTTACCAAACTTCTAAAAGACATACTTTTGAAGTGGGTGTTTCTTTTGTTCATGAGATTTTCTCTGCCAGGTACTCACTGCTTCTCTAATGATAAAGTAGTYGTTGGCTAGATGAATGAAGATGCTAATTTTCTGAATAATAAATTCTGATTCACTTTTTCACATGCCTGGTGTTACTCTTGCGGAATAATAGTACCTTTACCACTGTATTTCAATCTGTATTTAATARGTTGAGTGTTGGTTGGGAGACTTGTACAGAAATTACTTCCAAAATGGAAATAGATTGGAGAAAAAGGAATATTCTGTTAATCAGAATATGAGTAGYAATCATAATCATGCTTAAGTCCTGTAAAGATTTCAATATATACTATTCTATTTTAGAATAGTATAATTGTAAGTATATAATTTATAAGTATAATCATGTAAGTCAGACGTGTTAAATAAGGCAGTAAATTTGCAAAGTGTGATTTTGCAGTTTGAGGAGGTGCATTCTTTTCTGTGTCATGAAAAGGCAATCATAGGCTTTTTAAGCAGTGGGCAAAAGGTACAGATTCAGTTTTCTTTAATTTTTTCAACTGGTGTTTACACTTAAAACTCAGTTTGGGGACTGAAGAAAGAAAGAAAATTCAYTGAGCCATTTTGTTGAGGACTTACGTTGAAATAAGATGTGATGTGGATATTGTTTGTTACTGAATTACTTCTGAAAGCAAGAAAATTGTCTCCTAGGSAGAGAAATGGTATGCTGGACCAGGTTGAATTATTTTATTCAGAATGTAGTGAATTTTAATGCAGTTTATGCAATAAAAAGCATAAAATAAAAAAAAAAAAAAAGCAGTTGCTCTCTGTTCAAAGTGTGATACTGTAAATCTTAAGAGTTCAGGAAACCTTCTTACTCATACTCCCAGAAAGAGCCTGACCTATTTACCCACTGTGGAATGTCACAATGTGGTTCCAGGAGTGATATAATGTGTGGATACTGTTTTCAGGGTGGTTTTTCTTTTGATTGGAAGACAGTGAAGAAACCCAAAGTATAACACTCCAGCTTTGATTTAAATAAAATTAGTGAAATAGCAGGGATTTTTTATTTCTCTGCAGGGTCTATAGAATGACTCCAGAGGTCATAAGTAACTGTTCGGATGGTTTTTAAAAAAGGTGTACATTTTTACAGAATAACTCCAAATTATTTTTTTTTTCTAAATGTGTTATCAGTTCATGGGAATATTGCCTTATCACTGGATGACCTACTGATTTAAGAATGCAAAAATTGAAAGTTYGTAACTTGAATTCTGGTAGTTGCTTCCAACTTCTTAGAAACATTAACTTCTGTAAAAGCACTTCAGTGTATTTTTCCAAAAATGCAATAGAAATTATTTCCTCTGGTTTTTTATATTTAATTCTTAATCTTTTGACGTAATTCAGAGGCTTTTTAACTGCTTTGCATCTTGTTAATACTAAAATAAATAAATAGGCAAGTGAATACTGCCTTGCAATTTCATTGTGCTTATGGCTGCTGTTGTGGCAATTAAGATAAAGCTATTTTCTTCCTGKAGTTTTACTTTATAGGTAGAAATTGTGTTAACGATTCCTTTAGTCTCCAGGGTTACTTATGGGACTATAGATAGAAAACTTCTGCATTTGATTCACAATCAACCTCAAGCCTGCCAAATTGTTTGCAATTACTGCTGCAGAGCTTAGAGCTAAATGAAAATACAGAATTTACAACCTGTTCCTCAGCATCTGGTTCATTATACTGAAATTGAAGATAATTGCTTAATTTCTTTTTGATAATAGTGAATACAATTTCTGTACTTAAGGAAGTCAAAATTGGCTGGAAGAGGGAAGGTAAAAGAAAMCAGAGGGGATGCATGCAGAAGGTTATTAATAAGTGAGAGCTCTCAACAAATACAGTGTTTTAATTACAGGGATGTGGCAAGTAAGAGAGCGTGATCCTGTTCATAAGTGTGATCTATAAATGTCTATATCATGGTCATGGTGCTCGAGTGAAGGGCAGGGGAAGGAGCAGTAATAAACTACGTTAGAACATATCTGTGATGAACAGCTCCTGTCAACAGGAATTTACTTAGTAACATTTGTATTTTATGGATATATGACATTTAGTGGAGCTTTTTGCCCTTTGTATTTCAGTGACAGACGTTTGCTACAACCTGCTCAGGTATGTGACATTCTCAAAGGAGTTATATTGGTCATCTGCTACTTCATGATGCACTATGTTGACTACTCTATGATGTATCACCTGATAAGGGGACAGTCTGTCATAAAGCTCTACATCATCTATAACATGCTTGAGGTAAGAATATTGAATATGAAGCATGCTTTTTTCTGACTGTCTAAAATATTTTACATTAGTATTTGTACTTAGAATGTGGCACATCTGGTATTCTCACAAATCTGCACTCACCTATGATAATAAGCTTAGATGCAGTGAAACAGACAAGTTGTGTTTAATAAGGTTTTAGATACTTTTTCATAATGCTTAAATTATGGAGTTTGTTAATCAATTTCATAGTGAAAAATCTGAGAAATGGAAATGAAAGAAGTGTCTTATGAAGTGCCAGGGAGTGAATGAGATTCTGAACTCACCGAGAAAAGTAGAAAGTGTTGATTTGAAATGATGATAAGATCCTGAAAGAGAGGAGGATAGAAAACATGGAATTTGGGTTTTAATTAATCAGTATGGAAACATAGCTTTCACTGTATGCAAGGATACCTGTCACTGCTTAAGCTCAGTCCTGGTTAGCAGACAAAAGCCTGAATATGTAAGCAAAAAGKTGAATGAATGTGGTGACACAAGAAAAGGAAATTCTGTTTTGGGAGGCAAGATAAAGAGAAATTCTGGCAAAAAAAACAGTTTCTGTATTGCTGTTAATGTAAAGTGTGAGATTTTTAATTGCACTTCTATGATCAATGGTTCACAAAGTAAGTAATGTTTTCATAGCTACAATCTTATGTCCATCCTGCAAATATAAGACATAGTAGGAATACAGCCTCTTAAAAAGACTCAATCAGAGCTTTGTACACAAAAGTTACTCTACTAGGATTCTGGGATTCCTGAATGACATGTTAATCCTTGTTTGAACATCTGTTGTACTTTTGTTTGAAGACTGCTGAAGCAGGGTTGCACTCRGCAAAATGTGACTGTTTTGTCTGAAGGCATTTGTTCTTTCTTCATAAAATATGAAAATATTGCATAAGGAACACCCTTCGTTATACTCAGTGAAATAAATATCATACAAGCCAGCTCAGTTGTTTATTCATAGGTGTTTTGTTGCCTTTGATTTGACATTTGCTGAAAAATATGAACAGATATTAAATTGGCACTGAGTTGCTATCTGGATTTTAGTTGTGTGGGGAAATACTCATCCATATATAGTTCCATAATTGATGAGAGATTATCACTTACTATTTTGAGCACATGGATTTATTTAGTAATTTCTCTTTATTTCAAGACTACTTCAAATCACTTAGTGCTGTACTTTCTCGTCTTTATGTCCTTACTACATAATTTGAAGCAACACTGCAGTGTTTGCTGTGAATTGGAAGTCATGTGACATTCTGTTTTGAATGGGGAATTTAATTTCTTTGCTGTGTTTGGCAGAATCAAAATTGTGTGTTTTGAGTAAGAAAAGTGCTGCATGAGTTTGTTTCTTTTAGGAAAGGGGGAAGTCTGTTACTGCTCATGGTTATTAGAAAAATAACAGACTTTGAATTTGGATACAGTATTTAGTTTCCATGGTGTCTTATGAAACTATCATGCTAAGCAGAGTGYATGTTTTTAAGGGCTTTTTTGCCATGACAGGTTGCAGCAGTATTGGCAGAAAATGTTAATGGGATCCTATTGAAAGACTGGGTTGATAGTCAGCTTTCAACAGTTTGAATATTGGCTTGCTTAGACTACTTCAGTGATTTTTATTAAAATCCTTTGCTACTARTGCAAGCAGTGCTTTTTAAGGAATGGTCAATATGCTTTGTTTAAAGCAATATGCTTTAGAATAAGGAAGATCTTTTCAGYGTAGTTAAATCAGTGAGCACCAGAGATGTTTACACTGTCCTAATGTTTTCGGCTGTTGGCAAGTCCAGGGAATATTGTCCTGGACAGATAYGAGGAATGCAAAATCTTCAAATTATGTGCTGAATGTTCCCAACTGACAGGATAAGGGRAGCATTCAGCACATTTGGCTTAAATGACACTTTTCTTTTTTAGATTCAGACCCACCGGCTCCTGCTCCTTGTGAAGCCCCAGTGTGCGTTACGCTGGTGACAGCACTCACCATGGAATTCTGCTGGAGCCTGGAGCCGGCATGTAGGGTTTAGGTAAGTCATATTTGGAAAAGCAAACAATATTGTGTGGTGGGTTTTAATATTTTCTATGCTTTCAGCAAAGAACCAAGGAGTGCTTAAATAGAAAGGAAAGCAAAGCCACCATTTTATCGATTAAAACCCTCACAATATTGTGAACAAAATCTTACCAAACTCTGAAGCATTCTGTATCTGATGTTGCTACACCAGRTGTAATTACTCAGTGGGTCATCACAATGAGCAGGAACCAAATAATGCAGACAATGTCAATTTGCAAAATCTTAAAGCCGAAAACAATGCCACTGTAAATATCTCTCAAACTGATGGGGTTGGGAGCTTCAGATTTATGATAATTCATTAGCTTGTTGTTTTGTTCATTTTATTTCATAGGTGATTAGTGCAGCACAATGTTCATTTACTTGAGGCATCCTGTAAAATTTTGTTTTAACTCAATTTTCATGTTTTAGGAAACTTCATTCAATAAATCTGTCTTGAATAAGTATGACTTCCTCACTTCAGTTTCTTTTCCTTGAGAACTCTTAATTTAAAAAGTYAGGAAATGATCATAAGTCTAGGTTTGTTTGTATTGTCCCAAGAACTTATATTCTATTTAGTATCAATATTTGCAGGTACATTCTGCACTTGGTTCTGTATTGCTACATGTTGAATTAATATGTCCAAAATCATTGTTCTACAGAAATACACTAAGAAAAAATGTTACTTGTTTTTCTTAAGTAGAGAYAGTCAGATTTTCATTTTTAACTGTTTCCATTTGGTTGAATTAGTAGGCAATGAGAGAAAGCTTTTTTTTTAGCCAGATGTGCCAAGTTTAATTTTTGAAGTTTTGGTTTTGTTGCCCTGACTACWGTGTATAGGCAGAAAAAAGGTTTTTCCATGTAATGATTTTCAGTTTTACATGTTTGCTGCTGATGAAATGTTGGGAGCTGGTGAAACTTCCTGTGACCTTTCTTGCTGTGGTATTAAATTACAAGTTCAAAATGCTGTCCACATGTTTTCTATCTTTAGAATTATTGCTAGAGGGTTTTTTTTCTATTTGTGCATCTATTCTTTGGATTATACTTCAGGTGTTTGGGGTTTTTTTCAAACTAATTTTCCCTTTTTTCAAGTCCCTCTTGATCGCTTGCTTTTGTGTTATATTTGTGTGGTATTTTTAATTTTGAATTCTACTTATTCAGACATTTCCATGAAGTTCATACTTCATTATATAGGAAACAGTAGAGCCAATTCTAATTTCAGTTCTTTTTGTACCAATATTCTCTGTCATCTGAAATTCACTTTTCATTGTTAGTGGTTTTTTGCTATTAAAACCCAGAGGGATGGGGAAGAACATTTGAGATAGTTTGACATGACATGCATACTGCTTTACCAAAARCTGACGTTTGAACTGTACTTAAATATCTTTCAAGAAAACATCTAAGATAACAATATAGGATTATTTATCACAAATACTGTGGCAAAGGGGATAGTAATTTTTAAAGGGAAAGCAAACTGCTCAATATACAAAAGGAATAGTATTGCTGTGAAATCCACAGTGGAAACGGAATAATGAAAATATCAAAAACTGATAAATACGTGAAATCTTTTTTTGTGAAATCTTTTGAGCTGAACTTTTACTCAAGTATTGGAAAGAAAAGTAGACAGTAAAAGGCAGTAAAGTTGTTCTTGTTTAGGTGGCTGATCGTCTGATTTCTTCATTTGGACAAGATATTTTGGATGCTCTTTATTGGACAGCTACAGAACCCAAGGAAAGAAAAAGAGCTCACATAGGTGTGATTCCTCACTTCCTCATGGCAGTGCTGTATGTCTGTATCCTTTTTCTTTGGTGAATTACAAGARTTAAATTACAGAGTAATTGCTCTGCATTATTTTATTTTAATAAATTTGAAAGATTAATAATATTCCTAAATCAGTGTTCCTTTACTTGCAAAGTACGATTGCTAATACCACCTGCTTAAAAAAAATATCTTCATAATGGTGTACCTATAATAAAATGAAAAACTGTTATTGGGTAGTTCATGGAAAATTTTATTTSTGATTTGTATTTGAGTATTTGGGTCACAGGGCCTTGAAGACAGTGGGGCTTTGTTATTTAGTGGAATGTTAAATACATCTAGCTTGAACATATTTTCTTGAAGGGATAAACTCATGCATATTCAGGATGCAAATGTGCTTAGTGTGAAATAACGTAACRACAAAGTGATGAAGCTAAAAAGATACCATAGTCCAATAGTTTTGGTGATGAATTTAGAATTCTTACACTTTTTCCCTGTTTTCTCTGATAGCTTTAGGCTAATTCTGAATCTTTATCTCTGATTTTTTTCTTCAGATTGCATTGATGTTTCTTATGACTAATGTCATTGAGTTGTTTTATAACAAGAAAAATTAGCATTATTATTACCTGCTAYATAGCACTATGGTTATATTATATATGTGGAAGTATTGTCTTGCTGTAAGTCTGGTTTACAAGGATACGGAAACTTTCCTGTTAAACTTTGAAAGCAAAATAAGGAATTTGAGGGTCAGTGTTCTTCAGTGCTGTTATGTAGAAAAATTATTTCAAATACGCTTCCTTAACCTTGCTATCCAGTCCTGCATGCTATTCTTATAATGGTTCAAGCAACAACCCTTAATGTGGCCTTCAACTCCCACAATAAATCACTGCTTACCATCATGATGTCTAATAATGTAAGTATGTAGCTTTATTATATAGCTACTCTAATTTGTTTTATCATTCTTTGTGTATCATATGTCTTAAATACTAATATTTTAGAATAAAATAGAATTTTAGATATTATTTGTTTATATCAKTTTTTTGTCTGTAAAAACTAACTAACTATTTCTAAAAATTCCAGTTTGTCGAAATAAAAGGAAGTGTTTTCAAGAAGTTTGAGAAGAACAATCTTTTTCAAATGTCAAATAGCGGTACGTATAGCAGTGCTGATCAGGACAAAATGTGAAGCAAGAGGCTGCTTATTTAATCCATTAATGTATTGAATGTATTCGATGTATTTAATATTACTCCTGTTATAATTACTTTACCCGGGTGAATTTGAGTGTTCTGACTTGTATTCCTCATCACCTCTTTTACTGTTTGGTTCAGTGGGATGAAACTGAGATTCACTTCAAGGAACACTGTTTTTTCTTTTCTGGCAAGTTTTTATTTGAGTTGCTAAAACAGTCTACTGGCTGTATGCTGAAATACCATGCTTCCAAGTGATCAAGTCTTCTGTTTTCAAGAAAAGTTGTCTTCRTAGTGTGCAGTATTGACAGTGATCTCAGAATGCATGGGTGGCTGTGAGGAAAAATCCCAACCAAATAAAAAAAAAAAAAAGCAATGAAGTAGCTGGCATGTGAGGGAAATACCAGAGATTACTCTAACTTTTTATATGCTCTCAAGATAGTAGTAGAGGTTACACTTTTTGCACTTTTTAACTGTGTTGCTGCATAGTATGAATTTTGGGAACTTGTACTCAGTGTATCTCATGAGGAAAAGCTGTTCAGGTATCCTTTGAGGGAAATTATCTCTAATATTGGTATCAGCCATTTGAAATATTTATTGAATTCTTGGTTTCAAAGCCAGTAGGAGTGATTGCACTTTAAAGTTGTGCTAGACTTCTTTGCTTGTCCAGCTTGAGCTGGAAGGGACCTCAAAGGTCATCTCTTTCCAACCCTTCTGCAGGGGCRCCTTCCACTAGACCCGTTTGCTCAGAGCTCCATCCACCCTGGCCTTGAGCCCTCCAGGGATTGGGTGTCCACAGCTTCTTTGGGCACCCTGTGCCAGTSCCTCACCACCCTCACAGTAAAGGATTTCTTTTTCTTTCTTCAGAATATCTGATACTCATTTGCCCATCTTCATTTATACAGATGAGCAAAGAAAATAGAATTTTTTTTTTCATTCCAGCTCATAGTTTTTAAACCAGATAACTCAAATGTGCAATAGGTTAAAAAATAAAGTAGCTACTTATTTAAAAACAGTTGTTTCATATTTTTGTAGTGAGTTAAATTTTCAACAGGCTTGCATCAGGTTTTGAGTTCTGACTGTTGATGTGACTTTTGTCTGAATCATCCACAAGCTGCAATATTATAAGCAAATGTTTCATAATTCTTTGGATGAAAGATTATTTACATAAAATCTTAAATATATAGCACTGAAAATTATGTAAAAGAAAAGTAACACTAAATTTTAAGCTACCTCTTAGATGCTCTTAAACCTCCCCAAAAACATCTTCCCCGCTGTTTTGATGTGGTGATAATAGTGTGATAATAGTATTATTTTTGGTTCCAAGATTTAATTATTTATATTTTCAAAATCAGAGGTATTTAACTTTACAGTGAGAATGCTGAAAGTGAAATTTACTTAACTATTGACAGAAAGCCTAGATAAGGCTTATTAATGCAGAAAATAGTTACAACTATACATCTAGCTCTCCTGCCTAAAGGTGAGTCCTCTTTCATGTTGAAATAAATGAAGGACTGATATTAGAAATTGCTAGTAATTTCC
Organism: Malurus melanocephalus; assembly: GCF_030028575.1. NCBI lineage: Eukaryota > Metazoa > Chordata > Aves > Passeriformes > Maluridae > Malurus > Malurus melanocephalus. Next base: position 193,011 of record NW_026623457.1, read on the forward strand.
TCCATAAAAAGAAAAGGATATCAATATTTTATTGCTGGACATTTTTATTGAAGACCCATAATAGCAATATCGGGTCTCTCTTTATCAGTTGGTGGAAAAGATATTGCGTTTCATTATAGAGTGTGGGGATGGAAGCAGTGAGTACATACATAGAAGAGTGCACAAAACAAGCTAATTTATTCCTTTCAAACAGATAACTTTTCCTGGAACCCTTTGCAGTATGGTTATAAATAGTAGTGTTTTTCTTCTCAGAGATAAGTAACAGATAGGTTTTTAGTAGAGATATTCACCTCTTTTGAACTTGAACAGATTTACTACATCACAGCTTCAGTAAGGATGAAACAGTATTGTTTCAATTCATGTATTCTGATCACTTTAGTATCCTTTAAATGTTTTATTTCATGCAGCTGAAGTGATGGTGCATCTTGTTGGTGTGCTATGCCAATACTTTATTCTACCGTGGACCTGAGGCTGGGCTGGTCCTGTCAGCTGAGCTTCCGGTTAGCTTTTGGAGTGCCCTGTGTGTCYTAGAACACAATGTGCTTAAAACTGCATGCCTGGACTGAACTAAATTTCTGAAATAAAACACTAAATCTAATAATCTAATCCCATATGTATCCCACCTTTCTTCTCTCCTTCCAGTGGTTTTCTGAGGTCTGCAGTTAGCTCTAGGGCAGTGGATGATTAAGCTTGGACACACTGAATGGATTCCCCTTGTCCCACCTTTTCTGGGGCTCTGCCAAAAAAAATTACTGTTGTCAAACACATGTTTTCAATTTAATGAAAATATACTGATTAGTAAACAGTAGCTAAGTATAGTAGTTCTTGAGGGGAATAATATGAATCTCACAGGGGCATCTGAGGAATTTCTCAGGAATAGGTGAAACTCCCTTCTTAATATGTTAATCAAAAAGTAAATATGGTGTGGCAGAAAAGATAAGCAATGACCACAGGAACAGACATTGTGTTCAAGAGAAGTTACTACAACTAGAATTAACTTATGAATAGAAGTGTGAAAACAGAAATAAACTATCCAAGCTGTACTTTCTAAGACATGTCCTGTATCACACTTTGAAGTACCTTGCAGAGCCCTGCCTGGCTCAAGCTTCTGTGTAGTAAGACATCTGGATAGGAAATGCCACAAAGCACCCAGTTTAGATCTGGAAATTGTGAAATCATTTTCACTTGGCATGACACTCAGCACCAGTTGGTGGATAGCAAGCTGATGTGTGGTATTTTTCCAAGTGTTTGCATTTCTGGACTTAGCATTAGTGGATCCGTCTCACCTTTGTATGGCCATTTACAATTCTTCTGTAAGAGCTAATTCACTAAAACTTCAAGACTAAAATAACTGTGAATCATCTACATAAAAATTAATTGAACAGAACATGAGATAACAATTAACCAATGTGTATCTAATAAAATGAAGCCTTTTATCTTTTAGGGCAGGTCATCAAAGTCCTTCGGGCTTGTATAGCTGCTTGAGGTTGCAGCTACAGAATCTCTGACTTCACCCATGCTGCTCCTGCTGTTTTGATTTGTCAGCTGCAGCAAAACTACTTTTGCAGTCACCCTGACTTTTACTAGGAGATTTATGTACACCCAGGCAATTTAAACACCGTGGCCATTGGAAAACACTTCTATTCAGAAAAGAAGAAAACCTTTTATTTGTTGTATGAGGAAGAAATATGTCCCTGAATTTAAATAGAATATTCTCTTTTTGACATAGTTATCTGTAAACTAATTTTGTAGGGTCAGGATTAGTGAACAAGGAATCCAAAATTATAAAGAGAATCCCTTTCATCATTGTTGAAAGCACAGCATGCTCCCTTCTTTTATGCTTTTAAATGTCTTATTTTCATTTCAAGCTGTGCTCTAAATTAAATTTTCTCACAAAACTCAACTGTACCTCGTAGAAAGAGGTACTACATTAGATGTAGTGCATTAGGTTATTTCCTTCTGTTGGTTGTCAGGCCTGAACGTTCCTTGTTTTTTAAATCTCTTGTCTTAAAAAATTAACATATTTATTCAGAAGTTTTAGGAACTTAGTTTTCTTTATAATTCTGTACTTTTTTTTCTTCTTTGTTCCAAATTTTTCAGTTTCTTTGACTTTGATCACAATATTGAATAGCCTTTATTTTTACCTTTTGAATTCAATGTGCTGTCTCATGTGGCTTAAGGTTTTTTTAATACTATTTTTTTAATTCAGTTGTTCATTTCWAGGATTAAGGATTTGGGGGCAGGACTATATTTAGGATTGGTGCATCCTTGRTGATTCATTGTTAAGTCTTTGATCCTTTCTTGTGCTCTGGTCACTTGTAAAGAGATAGTTGTCACTACAGCTATTTAGGATTTGCTGCAACCGAAATATTTTGTTTCACCTCTTACATGCTACAATTTATAACCAGCTTTTGATATAAACATATAAACAGTGGGATTAATATGATAATTTTTCTTATTCTGTCATGAAGCAGGATTCCTGCATAATGTGACAGAGACTCTGGAAGAAAATAGCTAGGTCTTCTAAAGACCATTTACCCCACTTCAGGATCTCTGTTCATGGGATCTCACTGCTCCTTTTAGTTACCACTGCAAAGTACCTAAGATCTTCAGGGTTCAGTCGTTGGTTGYTTGAGATACTGGCTAATTAATGATACTAGCCCATACTAGATGTAGTGCTGTGCCAGGAATCTTTGTTTCCAGTAACTTTCCAGAATCTTTGTTTCATGTCTTTTGCATGCTTTCTAAATGCAGTGATATCCTCTGATACATTGGAAATTGATGGCTGGGTATATGTTGCTATTTTTCAGAAAGATTTATGGAAGGGCAGAATGTATTATTTAATATGGCCATAGAATTCTATTAAAATTGGAATGGSAGAGTTGATGTAAGTGAGGCAAAAGTATTTAAAATCTTTGGCCATGTGGAGTTCTTTATTTGGGCTTTACTGTACAGAACCAAGAGGAAAAAAAATACTTCTTGCTTATTTTCCCTTATTGCATTTATGGCAGTGTATGTATTAAATGTCTTCAAAATGAATGTTTATCACCTTCATTCATAGAACAACCCTAATACGCACATCTGACTTACCTTAATGGAAGGATGTGTATTGTGGTTTGATTTTGGCATRTGGCCRCTAAGTTCTGATGTACTAATTCCWGGAATGTCTGAATTCTTCTTTCACTTTTCAAAGTAATGAAAAATGTATTTTAAAGGCAATGAAAAATATTTAATCATATCTAATCACTTGCACCACCAGAGGATGCATAGAAGCACTGGTGATTCAGTGTCATCTTTCACAATAATCTGAAGTGTGTATGGGCAGTATGTGGCATGATGTGTGCCAGGCTTTAGGGCCAGCCCTGAAGTGCAGTTTCAACATGACATTAGAATGCAGTCTATCACAGCCATARTCTGGGTTAGAAGAGACCTGAAAAATCATCTACAGTTCCAATGCTTCTGCTATGGACAGGGACACCTTTCAGTAGACCAGGTTTTCAATACCATTATTCTAATCCAGTTGTTCATTTTCAAGGATTATGGATTTGGGAGCAAGAGTATATTTAGGATTGGTGCATCCTTGATGATTCGTTGTTCAGTCTTTGATCCTTTCTTGTGCTCTGGTCCTTTGTTAAGAGGTAGTTGTCACTACATCTATTTAGGATTTGCTGCAATGTAAACCAAAATATTTTGTTTCACCTCTTACATGGTACAATTCACCTCTTACACGCTCCATCCAGCCTGGCCTTGAACACTTCCAGGGATGGGGCATCCGCAGCTTCCCTGGGTAACCTGTGCCAGGGCCTCACCACCCTTACAGTAAGTTTTTTCCTAGTATCTAATCTACTCTTAGTTTGAAGCCATTCCCTCTTGTCCTGTCACCATGTGCCCTTATAAAAAGCCCCTCTCCATCTTTTCTGTAGGGTCCCTTCAGCTACAGGAAGGCCACATTTATGTCCCCCCAAACCCTTCTTTTTTCCAGGCTGAACAAACCYAATTGTCTCAGCTTTTTCTCAGAGGGAAGATGCTCCATCCCTCTGACCATCTTTGTGGCCTCCTTTGGACTCACTCCAAGAGGTCCATGTATTTCCTGTGTGGGACCCCAGAGCTGGATGCAGCAGCACTGCAGGTGGAGTCTCACCAGAGCAGAGCAGAGCAGAGGGGCAGAATCCCCTCCCTGCCCCACTCTCCACCCTGCTTTCGGTGCAGCCCAGGACACATTTGGCTTTCTGGGCTGTGAGCACACACTGCCAGCTCATGTCCAGCCTCTCATCCACCAGAATCCCCAAGTCCTTCTCAACAGGGCTGGTTTTGATCTGTTCATCCCCAGCCAGTGGTGATAGCTGGGGTTGCCCCAATCCAGGGGCAGCACCTTGCACTTGGTCTTATTACACCTCTTGAGATCCCCAAGAGTCCACTTCTTGAGCTTGTCCAGGTCCTTCTGGATGGCATTCCATCTTTCTGGTATGGCCAGCTCACCACTCAGTCACCTGCAAATTTGCTGAAGGTGCACTCCATTTCTTCATCTATGTTCTTAATGAAGATATCAAATAACAGTGATCCCAGTACAGACCCCTGAGGAGCCGCACCTGTCACTGATGTCTATCCAGACTTCATGCACAATATGTCACTAGCACTATGCATGGTATGTGATGACAAGAGACTGGTCAAAGGGATAAGTATATCTGTATTAGATATATTTAATWCTAGATGTCAGGATTTTAACAGTTAGGAGCATAAACACTGAGAAAGTAAGCTGCTTAATCATGTTCTTGTGGAGGTAGCTAAAGACCATTTAAAATGTCATTGGTCTTGTCATTTTGGTTCTCATTTAACCTTGTCTTATAATGACAATGTTTATTGAGGCTATGCTGTATCTTAACAGAAAAACAGTTATGTGATATGCTTATCATCTATMCTAGGTGGAATACATGCAAAACTGAGTTGAAATGGCTTATATCAATGTTATTAAAGATTGTCACAATTGAGAAAAAAAAAAGGGATCTTCTTTCCACTTTACTCTTCATTATGTTAAAGCAGAATAGAGTGATTTCCTCCTGCTAGTGCCTGCACTCCCTGTAACTGAACACTAACACTGGTGGTTTGTCACTGTTTTGCAAAATTCACAAATACAGTGATATACTTTGCTTTTCTTTTATTCATATTTTTAAGAGTATGAGCAAGTATGAATCTAGGGATGTCGCTTCACTTGTTCTGTAGTTCACTACATCATCTAAGAATTGGCAATGCATGACACAGGAATTCCTTTCACCTGTTTAATAAAAACAAATGTACATATACAACATAAAATAAGTTCATAATAAATGAGGAAACATTATTGGTACATATTTTGTATTCTAAAACTTTAATTGATATTTAGGACTGATTACCAGTGGTTGTTTTGGATATTCTGAAGCCTTTTGAGTCCTTGTCCATGAGGGTGAGAAATGAAACAAATTTTTCAATTGAGTTTACTGTTGAAGCTGCTGTAAAGTGCCCTTTCTCCCTTGCTTGCATCTCTGACAGTTGTGAGAGGGATGAGGATGAAGGGCAGCAGCCACAGTCATTCCTCTCACTCTTAACAGCCTTGAACAGCTGTGGCACTAGAGATAACARATTAGAAGGAAGGCCACTGAGAACAGGAAAAATAAGCAAAGGGGAAAAATAACTATCAGCCTGTCACCCAGCCTCAGAAATTAGTGGAAGAAAAATGAGTATTATTACAGCATTATAACAGGAAATTTAAAGCCCAAAATGTCCCTTCTCAATTTAATCCTGTCAACTGGTAAGCTAACATATACCAAGCAGGTAATAAACGTCTGGAGGATTAGCTTGAGATATGCTTTAGTGTTAGGCCTGAATTAAGGTACTTGCTTCCCACTTGAGAATATGTCTGCACAGGCCTCCCTGGGACCTGAAGAACTGAAGATGAGATCTGCATTTCTTATGCATTGCTGACCAATGATGYGTCATGGCAGTGTGAAGTATGGGATATGGGAAATAGAAGATAAAACTATTTTGAGATTCTGGGCAAAAGTCTGAAAACTCAGTGAATATTTCCAAGTCACTAATGGGCATGATAAAGAACATAGATCAATGAGTGCTTGACTSCATTTTCATCCATTTGTGACAGCRTCAAGTGATATCTTGTAACTAGGTTTTTCAGACAATACTGTGTTCAGGTCATTTGGGCAGTATTTGTGAATTCAGAAACATAAAAGAATGTACTTTACTTGTTGGAGTGTTATTGACAGAAAATGAAGAAATTATGGTTAGGTTTTACCTATGTCTTTTTTTCTGCTTTAAATTTATTGTACTAAAATATTTCCTTCCTCCCCATATATAGGCCATTCATTCTGTTTTGGAACTTGTGCTTCCTCTGTCCCTTCCCCAGCCTGTACTGACAGATGAATGTATCTACCCTGTGATGTGATTTTTATATTGTGCAAGAAATCTCATTCTTCTTGAATTCTGTGTGCTTTTTCTTTCCTTCTAGAGGATTTGTTCTTTTCTTTTTGCCCCATTTTTTCAGACTTGCCAATATTTCCAAGCTTCTATTTTAAAATGAGGGATATTGTTATACTACAGTAACTGCAGCCATGAACATTATTGTTGGCCTGTAGTCACTCAGAGATGATAGAAATGGTGACACAAAGTCAGACTTTTTCTTTTTACCAGCTTAATCCTTGTGTGTTCTTCTGTTTCCCAAAACCAGTAGGTAGAATCCCACACAATATGGAGATATGGAATATTGGAGATACGGAGATAAGGAAATGAGCCCCTTGGATTTGGAGGACCTGCAGAGAAATTATTTTGTGATTATTGATGGGTGTTGCAAGCAATAACAATGTCTTCACAGATTTTCTTAGTAGCTCTATCTTGTAAAAAGACTTTGGACTTGGTAAATTGTGAAGACGTTATGTTTTAGGCTTTACCACGTTTTTCAATAATACAGTTTCAGGAAGGTGTTTTTAAATAAGCTAGAAAACGTGATGCTTCCTGAAGCAAGCTGTATGCACCATCTCTGGAGACAGGATATCAAAGTAGAAAAAAAAAAAAAAGGCTGCCTTGTCTGGGCAACAAGTCATAGAACTTTGCCCCTAATCCGACTGCTTTTGTGTTAAAGTGCTTACAGATTTGATAACTGTGCCTATACATCCTGCTAGTCCCTTTTAAGATGGCAGTGTGAAACAATGGTAGGACCTTTCTAGCTAAGGTTTAACAGTTGTCTTCAAACATTTTTTCTTCCTTCTGCTGAACCCCGTATACAGSAGTTTGGATATCCATGATCGGTAGAAAATGAAATGTGGCTTGGTAATAGCTTGAAAGGACAGACAGGTATATTCTCTTCAGTTTTATAACAGGAGATGCTGGGGTTTTTGAATGATAGAAAGAATGCAGAGACTTTATCAAGAAAGGTGATTGTTAAGGTGTTAGAAGAGGTGATAATAAGTCACAACTTAAGTCCCTTCTGCTGCTGGGAATCCAAAGTTGAAGCAGTATCTGACAGACCAGGTCACAGCCTACTGCAGAAATCCTGTCCATGGTGTGGCTCCCAGCATTTACCCTATCTCTTAAATCCAGTTAAATAATTTGTGGAAAATATTGTCTAATCATAGAATTAATAAGTGATGGAATCTCTGAATGAGTCAATATTTGTGTATGCAAATAAATGCTTCTTTGGAGCTGACAGGTTTGGATTTTTTATTTTAGATATAAAGGAGAGGTTCACCAATTACGTGCTGCTGTTAATTGTATGTCTAAGAAATATGGAACAGTTCTCATGGAATCCAGGTGAGTAAACTAAAAGAAAAATTCCTGTGCCATCAATAGCTTTATCTTATCTCTAGATTCTTTCTTCAATCTGAAACATAAGTGTAACCAAGACTTTTAATTGAGGAATCTTACTTTTGTCAGATACCTCAGATTCTCATTTTTCCATTTCTGTTATTCTTTTAAGAATTACTCTATTATTTCTGCCAGAAATACGCATTGTTATGCTATAAACATCAATAGTTATATTTAAAGTAATGTCTGGAAAGATTTCTTCCCAAATCAAGATTCAAGATTATTTTCCTTGAAGTACAGTAAGAATGAAGGATCTTCTAGAAAATGCTATTTTGGGAGGCTAGTGAGATTGAAATTTGATAAAGATTATGTTAAAAATACTATTCATATTTAGTGTTATTGTGCTTAATATTGTAATGACATATTTAATAAAAACTGTGTAAAGTATTGGTAARTTTTTTATTAAAACATTGTTTTAATAATTTTGACCCCTGATCTGTATGATGTATTTTGCCTGAATCTTAGCAGACTACCTAATTTTACCTTAAACATCTGAAACTGCAGGTCTTATATATACTGAACATGTAGTACCTAGTACTTACAAATGTTGTCTTCCTAGTAGAGGTAAAGGTTTGCAAATCAAACAGTTTAGAATCTGATCCTAACTGTGGTGTGACTGTACCGCACTGATGAGTATTTAGAACAGCAGTGGAATAAGCAAGAAGTTGCACACTGCATGCTCAGTGGTGATGTAAACTTTCAGACTCTTCAGACTCATGAGGACTTACAACTGTTGAACAGAAGTGTTAGGATTTTTTTGGTATGCTGGCATTAGATTAAATGGCCTAACTTGTTTCTTCACAACTTTCAGATCATCTTTGGGTGTTATTYCCGGATGTCTGCATGGTGGTTGCTTCAGAAATTGCAGTGGATATTGTGAAGCATGCCTTTATAACAAAATTCAATGACATCACGGCAGATGTAAGTATCYTGTTTGGAATGCTAAATGCTATTTTAAATTGCATTTTATTTTGCTATTTTTTTAAATATTAAAATTTATTCCRGTGCAGAAAATGTAAAAATTGTTATTTTCATATATACAATATAATTTGGGAAGGCTTGCTAATTTCCTGATACAATATATTTCTGAGGATCTTTTTAATGTGGAACTAACACCTCTGCTTCTAAATTAGTAGTTCTAGATCCATAAATTATTTCARGTGTTGTATAACAGTTCATGGAATAGCTACAATTCACATTACTGGCAGATGATTTTGTGAAGTGATCATTAGTTAAATTGACAGAAGGTTTCTTGTTCTGCAGTTTAGACAGAGCTTGTACCCATTCCTAACAAAATGGATTGTAGGTTAAAATTCAGTCTTTTGGGAAAACTGATCTTGTTAGGCTGCTTTAACTCTATTCTTGCTTATGTGTTAAAAGTGAAATCTGAAATCGGAGATATGTTTTTTCCCACTGTCCCTGGAGCACTAATATGAAGTAGGTTATGTTAGTTTCCCACTTGTGAAATTTCTTGGGCCAAACATATTAATCAGCCCTTCTTTTAAAGCAGTAGATGAGGTTGCTTCTTGYGTGTTGCAGCATGATACACTGGCCATTTGTATTCCACGCTGTGTGAATTAAAACACACTTGATAAATTTGTGAAGAGATTAGTTAGTGTTTTTTCACTATTAAAACCACTTTTCAGGAAATGAGATCAGAACTTGTGAAGTGCTGTCTTTTTCAGCATCTCTAAAGTRACTAYATTGTRTGGTGTAGAAACAAGTGTAATAGATGCACTTAATAAGCTCCCTTATGCCAGAGGCATTTATGCATGCCCTACTTTTGTATAGAGAGTGCGGAAAAGAGCAGTAATGAAATCATGGCAGCCAAAAATGTTGCATGCTTCAGAGTGCTGAAACAGCTGGAGGATGGGGATAGTGACTGACAATTTTGCAAGGTTTATTTAATAAACTTCGTGGGTTTTTTACAAAGTTCTCAAGATTTATGGTTGCTAGGTCAGACTTTTCAGAATTTTTAACACCTGCAGTGCAAGTTGTCCTGCCACTTATCCTTAAAACAGATGCTTTTCTCTCTTAATAAGCAGAACTTTTTTAAAGGGAAAGAAAAGCTTAATTCGTCTTTGGATTCAATTTGTGTTTTTTGTAAGATCACTTGCTTAGTAAAGAAAGCTCTCTTATTTGTTTAATTTGATCCCAGGGCTAGCTTTCATGTAGCTTAAAAGCAATTGCAAACTGTGGGGGGAAAAACTAAATGKGATTAATGGGATATCTGTTATTTTGCATTTTTTATGGTCCTGAAGTTCAGTAATTTTATGAAGTCTCAGTCAATTCCTAAAACATGGCATAATGTTATTTGTTGTGTATATATATATGTAAATTACTTCATTGCAGAAATAGAGGCTCATCTCTTGAAGGGTGCAGTTAGACCTCAGAAAAACTGGTTTTGACTCTTTCAGCAAGTGTATAAGTTTATAATATTGTATGGAAATACTTTATTAATATCTGTGTTGCTTTTATAAAGTGCGATAACAAATTAATCACACATCTGATGTGTTGGATTTGTTCCAGGTCTACAGTGAATACAGAGCCAGTCTTGCATTTGACCTTGTTAGCAGTCGACAGAAAAATGTAAGCCTGAAAATRAAAGGCACTTTCCTGTATTAACTAACACAATTGTTATGGGGGAATATTGGAACAAATACTTAAAGAAATAAATACAGTACTGTTACACTCCTGCAGTGCTTAAATTCTACTCTGCTTTCTTTAATGAGAAACAACAGGAACATTTCCTTGTGATTTATATTGTTTTTATCCTGTGTTCAGGTCAGTTTGGGTTTTATTTAATATAATGCAGAGGAGTCTCTTCCAAATACACTTAGAGTAAGGGGGTAGTTGTAACAACTTTACGTTTCTGAGATACATGGAAGAAAGTAAGCTTAACGAGATGTTCTTCAGATAATTTTAGATTACTGTTCTTTTTATGGTATTTTAACTGTGTTGGGTTAACACAGTATTCATTAAGAATTTGTATTTCTTTACAGATGGAGTGCATAGMTATCTTGAGTTGTTTGCACTGTGCATCTTACTGTCATGGCATGRGTATTTATAGAACACACAGACCACTTATATTTTTAATTAGTACCATTTTCTGGAAGGCTATTTACTGCACACCTTTCATCGATGAGGACTTTTTAGCATTCCACTCATCAGTGTGTGCTCTAAATATTAAATGAACTTCATTAYAGTAATTTCTGTAGTTTTCTTGTGCTGTTGTGAAGAAAGCAGTAGTTAACAATCATAAAGAAGCTAGACACCTTCAGTTGCAAATAATTATTTATAACTTCTTTATAATAAAAAATTAGTTTTGAAAACTCCGTTACTTTTCCTAAGGATCCTCTGTGAGAAATAAAGTRGCATCATTTAGGCACTATCTTTGGCATAATGTTCAATAGTGCAGGCAAGCTGTCATGCAAAGTAGTTGTGTTTTGAGTTCAAATGTAAACACATTTTCAAAATAATTTTAACACATTTATCTTAATGCCCCTTATAGAGGTTTGTAGAAGGATTTTAAATTGCTAGTGTGGTAAATAATTGTTTTTTTATCCCTGTAACAGTTTTTTACTGTAGAGTATTTGCAAATCAGTCAAATTAATACAAAAAGGTCTCTAAGCTGGTAATGATGCACAGACAAAATATCACAGCACCTTTGGWTTCAGTGTCTTAATTGCTTTCGATTTAGAGATTTGTATTATACTTCAGTTTCTCTTGATTTAGAGCACTGAAGCTAATCTTACAGGTCATGGTAGTATTATATTTTTGTCTGAGTGCAGCTATCTCCATTTGAATTCCAGAGTGAATAGGTGCACWCTATACCAGTATAGTGTTTGTTAACAGACTTTATTCATCTGAAGGGTGTGCCAAGCTAAAAAAAGATCATTGCTTTGCATAAGTAGTTCATTATTCTTTCTCTTCTTTTCCTAGGCATATACAGATTATAGTGATTCCGTTTCCAGAAGAATGGGTTTCATTCCCCTTCCATTGGCKGTTTTAGTAAGTTGTGTCTTTCCTATAGTTTTCTGTCAATAAGATATCACTTTGAGATTATATCCCTCTGAGATGGCTGGCTGGATGTTCTGAGGATGAAATTATCATCCTCATGAAATTATGCTGAGGGGTTGAGTTAGCATTCAGTATAACCTATATCATGTTCTACTTGTGACCTTCACACATGYATTATTGTTTCTCAACCTTTCATAGAAAATAGAATATATATAAATTTTGTAGAATTTGTGAGAACTTGAATTGTACCAGTGGAATTAAACTACATCTGTGTTTACTAAACATATATTCCTTTTGGCAGTTATCCTATTCATTCATTTGGAATAGTCAAAGCAGCTGGTTGCCAGAAGGTTAGCAGTGSTGCAGCAGTTTATTTAGGTTTTTCATAGGAGTCCTTGTGGTTGTCCCTGTAATGCATGCTTGATGACTCAGTATTCTTTTATATGGGGCCCTGAGCTCCCGAGCTGTTGAGTGCATCACTCTGAAATAGTTGACTCTGTTGCATGTACATGCTGCTATAAATGAATCACTCCATTAATAGAACTGTGTCCTTTATTAAGTATTGCAGGATGTTTTCTGTAAATACACACATGTAGACAAGCAGTAGTTACCATAATGCTGGAGATTTGTACTTGCTTTGTCAGCAAATATGCTAATTCACAATTTTCCTGGAAGAATATCAATATGAATTAACTTAAATGTAATATTYTCCCATTGGGAGATGGGGAAAAATACTATTGTCAGGATTTGMGTAAACTACCGGAGTAAAACTCAGATTTCAGGATCCATTTGTTAGTGTAACTTGTGAGTCATATGCCTACACCACAAAGCAATTAATCATAAGGTTAGCATAGTGTCTACAAATGAGTCTCTTGCTGCATTGTATCTCTTGACATTTTCCTCAAAATTCTTTAATTGTCTTTCTAGCCCTTGAGTTTTGGAGGTTTTTTCCACTTCTTATTTTACTTKCAATTTAGTTTTATGGAAACACTGTAAGAATCTGGTTTTGGCAAAGTTCCAGCTAAGTGCTAGTATAATACTTACTCAAATCTAAATATTGAACAGTTAGTGCTACCAAGGGGAACATTAGACTAAATTTATTAWTGTAATTGTTTCTACTTTTTCTTGCATTTACCAAATAAAAAAATTTATATTAATAATTGTGTGCTAAGTTTTAACTTATGTCTAACTTTTATTTTTAAAACAGCTCATCAGAGTCGTAACAAGCTCAATAAAAGTACAAGGAGTGTTAGCTTACGTTTGTGTTGTGTTGTTCTACTGTGGGTAAGTAAATCCACACAATTGAAAAGTATTCACTAGTATTTGATTWCATATGTGAAAGAAATTTCTGTTGATGCTTCTAGATACAAGTATAAACACWGTTTATGTTGAGTAGAACATAAATGTAAAACTGTTATGCTCATAAACTGAGAGTGCAGATTTGTCCCTAAGTACTGTGACTGCATTKGAAGATTATAGCCCTCAATAACTGGAAATAACTCATTGCAAAAAGATTCAGAGAATCTGAGATACAAACACCATACTTCTGTGTAAAAATGGAAATTGAATTCTAAGGAAGGAAACTTCATRTAAAAAGACTGAAAGATTCAATAAACCAACAAAACAAAGCAGTGTAAATGCTCTGAGCAGMGTTTTTTTCTCATGTAGTTAAATGCAAGGTTTACTTTCGTTTAGGAAACTGCTGGTAAAAAAAAAAAAAGATAAAAAAGTAGGTGCAAGGCTCACCTTTTCTGGAAAGGGTGAGGTCAGTTGRTAATCTTAGTTAAGAAAGAAAATGTTCTATTGCAATTTGTTTTCCAAAACCAATGCTTTGCAAGCATCTCTCMGTATCCCTTCACTGCCAGGTCATATACTTGTGTTACCTTTAACTTCTCACCAGCTGATAGGTATTTCTGAGACATGCATAACTGTACCTTACATCCAATGGAGTTGGCCTGTCTTAAAGCACTTACTTTGCACTACCTGGGGCTGGCCACTTTCTAGGAAAGCTGCRTACTACACTGTCATTGTTTGTTGTCTCTCAGTACTGATTCATACTGGAATCATCCCAAAATTGATCGTAAACAATTAAGTGATTCAAGTTGCTGACAGAATAATACTGCCTGCAGTATTATGGGGGTATCTCTTCCAGTGTCCTACCTGCATTGTTTTAAGTGAAGGCAACAAGGCTTGGCAGGCGTAAGACTTCTGAGGCAGTAGTTCATCAGAAAGAGAGGAGACTGCCCTGGAAGAGAGAAGAGTACTGTTTTACAATAGCTTATGAGAAGAACAGGATTACTACACATTCTTTATTAATAGGTAGACTCTTACCACTCATCTGACCCTGATCTGCGAAAACTAAAGCTTGATCAGATGTGTTTTGTCTACATCAGTGTAGGGACACATCTGTTTAGTGTCAGATAACTAGGACTTTGAGATATTGCATATAGGCAAAAGAGTGAAATTTTAGCCACATTCCTCTGCACCATACTTTGATTTCTTCCCCAGCACACTACATGCTGTGCCCATGTTCTTCCTAAAGACAGCTTTATATAATTGAAAGCACTGTGTCCTGATCATCACATTCAAGCTGTGGTATACCAAGCTCAGCATTTTCATCCTGCCCAGTGGTTTTTWCAATATATGCAATATTTTCCTACCTCTACCATTCCATTGCTGCAGCCCAGCCCAGGATTTTTCACTGTCTCTGTGACTTAGAGAATGGAAGGAAGAAAGGAGTAATGTTATTAACATGAAGTATTAAATTCTGTGCTTTAAAGGCATAAGTCACAAAAGTAAATAGATTTTGGTCTATTTTGTCCTTATTGAAAAGTGAGAACAGATTTTTACTTCTGCTGTCATCTCAGACTTCAAGGTAGCTCACCTCTTGCATCTTTCAAGTAATTTGTATTCTGAACATAAATCTCAGGTTGTCATCAGAGAATATATATAGAACACACATATATAATAGCATAGGTATGTGAGAAATAATGTAGCAAAATCTGAAACAGTTAAATGGACAAAGAATTGAGCCTATAATGTGGATGAAGTAATTTTGTATTGATAATTAATAACTGTAGTTAAACTTCAATTGTAGTTAGAGTCTTGCCAGAAAAACCCTTGAGTTTTCTTTTTCTTGAATTTTGAACAACTGCAAACTTACTTGTTAGGAACTTGAGCCTTGGGTAGGCTGGTAGAGAAGAATAAAGGAGAATTGCTAGAAATGCTTGCATAATTTTCCAYGAGAAGCTGGAACTGATACAGTGAAGTGGTGATTTATGGCCTTTTCAACTTCTGATCTCATTAAATCAGAGTCAAACTATGCTGTAGAAACCTACTCTCTCAGAGCAAAAACACGTTACATAAGAAGCATAAGGAAAACATCTCTAAAACATTAAAAATGAAGGAGTGAGAAGTTTAGAAAAATTTCTCAACTCTCTGAAATATAATCTGTCCCAGTAATCCTGATAAAATTGTAGAGAAGCACAGCTTTCAGTGTGGTATCTTCTTTGTGGTTGCTTGGCTACTAAAATGTCACTTYCTTCTGTGTACTGAAAGTGGTGTGCTCTGCTCATTCTTTCATTTCTCTACATTTCTTCTACAGGTAAATGTATTGCATAAAATTTCCTTAAAAATGCAGTGTTGTTTGTTTTTCTGTTTGACAAATTCTGCTTACAGGTAGTCAGTGAGAGATAAGGGAACTGCTGCTGGAGTGTGCTTGGGTCACTTTATGATTAAGCAGTTAGAYCTGCTCTATGGATCTGTGAATGTTCACTTCAAGTTGTCTTTTTAGTCTGTTAGTGATGTACATGATAAATAGACTTTTCAGAGAGTGGAGAATGGATTCAGAGTCTGTGTTTGGTTCACTCTTGTTACACAGCTTGGTTTGCATAGAGAGTATTTCATTCATCCTGCAAAGAATAGATCTCTCTTTCCTTGTCCTTCTGCAGTGAGCCTTTGCTCCCTAGAGYGGACATTGGTCTACAAGTTACATATTGATAGTAATCAAAATTAAATTTTGAAAAACTCATTTGAATGATAAGCATAGAAGCACTTGATGGTAGATGAGACCTTCCTTTCCTTCAGATGAGAAGACAGGTGTGAAAGGGGTTTAGTGATTTGCCTAAGTTTGTGCTGCAATTCATAGTAGAAAAAAAAATCTGCCATCACCTAGATGGTAATGCAGTGTTGCTTCTTTGGATTTGTTGAGTTTTATGGACTATCCTCTGTGATGTGAAAAAGGACTTCCTATGATTAGCCTGTAGTTTGTAAAAGCTAGATATTGGAGTTGGCAGTGCTGGGTTAATGGCTGGWSTCAATGATCATGGAAGTCTTTTCCAACCTTAATGAATCTCTGGTTCTGTATGTGCAGTCCTGTGGTTCCAAGTCTATAGAGATCCCTGGCTGAGCACAMTTAATTTAATGCTGGGTGCATTTAATTTGGACTTGTACTGTTGGAGGGCCCTTTTTTATTCTGTATTTAAATATTTGATGTCTTAAATGGCTCTTCAACTGTCCTCGTAGTCCTTCAATTAAATAATGAAATAGGCTGTTTTTCTCTAGGTGCTTTCTGGAGAAAAAAGAATATTAAGTATTGAATCTGAGAAATTGTTAGGAAAATAAAATTACCTTTTGATCTTGATATTAAAATAATTTCTTAGCTAATCCTTCTAAGCACTAACCATATGCAGTTTTTTCATATGAATAACTGCATTATGAAGAATATGTAATTATTTTAATATGCTAATACAAATGTAAACAAATTTTTTTCCAGGTTAATATCTCTCAAAGTCCTTAACAGCATTGTATTGCTGGGGAAATCATGTGAATATGTAAAGGAAGCAAAAATGGAGGAGAAATTATTCAATCCTGTCCTGACTACCACCCCAGGGAAGCCAGCTGGCAAACAGCAAGGCACATTTAAATCTTCCCAAGGTAAGGCTAACTGCCTTGGTTTGTTTTCAGTGAAAATTTTTTCAGACTAAATTTAATATTAAACCAGATGCATGACAGTGTTGGCTGCCCAAACCCTGTTGCTGGACCCAAATTGTGCCTAAATTACAGCTGTGAACACAAGTCTGTAAATGTAATAGAATTTATTGCTTTTAGTTCATACATCTTTTGTTATTAAATACTCCTATCTGATAAGATTCCACTGTGATATGTGGAGGTGATAGAAACAATGGAATAGAAGCACGCTTTTGTTTTAAAATCATTATCATAGAATGATTTGGGTTGGGTTGGAAGRACCCTATAAAGCCATCTARTCCAACCCCCTCTGCCATGTCACTGCACAAATAAGTGAATATTTACACATCATCTRTGGCAGTGCTTAAGTTTTGTAGGGAAGCAATCTGTATTTTTCACAGAAATCAATGTAAAACATGGTAGGTGCATAGGTGTAATTTATGCATAGGTGTAATTCATTGGGGTTGTCACAAACACATTCTTGAAAAGCTTATGTATGAAATTATGTATGAAATCCACATAGGAATTTCAGTGGGTCTCTACCCCATTTGAAGTCTATGCAGCACAATTTTCTCATACAGGTCCTCAGCATTAGCAGTTAATTTATAATGGGAATATGGCATGATTGTATTTGTGTGGCACATTATAGAGGGAAACAGAAAACTTCATTGTTCCCGTCWACTGAATTGGATTGTATCTTCCTCTGGGAAAAACTCAATGAGAGCCTTAGAGAACACAACAGTGAGGCTTTTATTGTGTTCACTCCACTGCTTGCCAGCAGCTCAAACAGCCTGAAATGCAAGGTGCTTGTTAGTCGTCAGAGTGTCTCGCCAGCAAGGGGAGAGTTAAGCATGTGTCAGTGTTTGTCAGAAATCTCTGTAGCTCACATGTGTCAAATCACATCAGGCAGAAACCTGATGCAGACRTTTTAAATTCATACAGTTGCTTTACTTTCATGATGAAAGAATGTTATATGAATTGGTCTGAATGTCTTTTGCATTTCATTAGAGGATTATCGTGATGATCATGTTTTAATTAAGTGTTCTATTACTACATTTGGATATGAAACTTCGTAAGTTGTACTTACTTATATTGAGCCTTAAACTTACAGTATATAAATCCTGAAGACTATTTGGAGCTGAAGTAGCAGGGATGTTTATTTCTTCCAGTGGAAAGGTTTTGAGTGAAAAATAAGCAACCAAAAAGCAATTGTGCATTTCATTCAGAGTATTCCTAGCTTCCACTGGTGATGGAAAAAGCTCGATTTTACATTTTTTGGGGATTTTATATTTTTTGAACAGCTATTTATTTACTATAAATGTCAATAATATGAAAGAATTATTTTACCTCCCCCAGCTTTTGTGTGTTTGCATTATTATTACTGGGCTCTGCAGTATTAGTTAATCTCTGTGCCCCACTTATCAGGTCTTTTCAATACAGTCTCTCAACCCATCTCTTATTARAATGAGGGTAAGGGAATTAATTAGTTTGGTCTCCTTTCTGCCAGCTTATAGTTTAAGTCAGTTTATTTTCTAAAAAGTTTCTACCTCATCCACAAAAACAGTTAAAATTTTAAAGAATAAGATACTAAACTTGCCCTTGAAGGACAAAGGCCTAATTACTGGTAATCATTTATAGGCTGAGCAGCTACATCTGGAATCTGCTGGCTTAGAAAATATTTACATTTGTAACCAAATTTTACAATTAGCATTGCTTGTCTCCTTTCTCAATGCAAATTTAGTACCTTTCACTTGCATAAGACTTCAGAGAGTAATCCAAGTACCTTCAAGTACGGATGGCATACTGTGGACAGATGCTCTGCAGAAATAAGATTTTGTAGTAATTTGGATGGTGTTGCCATTCTGATAAATAACACTTCCTTGGGCCGGTCTGCAGTACTTTCCACATCAGTCAGATTTTTTCAGATTCCTTTAGAAACAATAACTCAGTCTTTGTGAGAAGATAGTAAATAAAAAAAAAATTCYTTGTCATTTGCTTAGGCATTTTAATTCTTTAAATATTTTAACAAAATACAGAAAAAAATACATGGATTTGCTTTACCAATATCTTAGGTTAATGAAGCCRGTGGTTCAGTTCCACTGAAGTAAGAGACAGGAATAAAAATAGATGTTTTTAATAGCGCTGCTTTAGGAGCCAATGCTATTAAAGTGTGTAGCAGTGCATGAGTCATTTATTAGCTATCCCTGGAGAAGACAGGTTTATTGTACTTATGTAGAGGATTAGGCACATCTAGTTCCTGCCACAGAGATTCCTTTTGTTCATTTCAGTAGAAAACATTTGTGTGATTCATACAAGGACTGTCAAAAATCTTTTTGCTTAAGCCAACAAAAATGAGCATATATGCCTTAACTTCTGCTGCTTATAGTCTTGCTGATTGTTTAAATTACTGCAGTATTTGTTTTTTCCATCTATTTGTTTTCTATATGTTTTTTAAATTAGAAAAGGAAATCTCTTACAGTAAAGCTAAGAAAAGGCAGTGGCTCCCAGAAAGCATTTTTGTGTTGCTTCTGCTGATTTGATGCWGCACACTTTTTCAGGATAGCTTTGGATGAATCTGGATGTTACACATCGTATCAATATGTCTGTGTTAAATTCATTATTATCTTTGTGTAATTGTCTTTTGTTCCAACAGGAATTTCCACAGATGAAAATGGATCTACATCAGTTACCAACCAGCCAGTGCATCAGAAGGATAATATGCCATCTTTACTTGTAACAAGCAATTCTGATCAATTTCTGACAACTCCTGATGGAGAAGAAAAAGATATAAGCCAAGACAGTTCAGAATTAAAACACAGGTCTGCAAAGAAAGACTTGTTGGAGATAGACAGGTTTACTATTTGTGGAAACAGAATTGACTAAGAATTTTTTTTTTTTTAAATCAATGTGCTAAGGATACTGAGCTGTTGGGACAGCAGATGCTACCAGAATGGACAGTTGCCAAAAGGCACATAAATATTTATTTAAAAACTTAAATTATTAATGGCAAAAAAAAAAATTAATTTCTTTCTACAAGTAACTTGGCTTGGTATCTGGTCAGGTCAAGTAAGTGACCTTTAACTTGCCTCTTGGAAAATGTGGTGGATCGTGAGTCTCTAGCCTGGTGGCAGAGCTGCAGTATCACTTTTCTGGAAAAGAGACTGGAAAAAAGCGCAATCCTGTTCTGCGTTATGAAACCATGCTTCCAGAACACTATTTSTCATGAAGGTTCCTCCAGTGTAAGGATATTCCTGGAAATGTAGGACGACTTGACCGGAAGCTTGCCTATCCAGTTACCGTGTTTTATTAAACATCTGCAAGCAGAATTCCAAACTTGTGCTTATATCAACAAACGCATAAAGCATTGGTACATAAAACAGTAAGTCAAGATAGTTACTCTTGTCAACAAAAATCTTTTCAAGATGTATCTTGAAAAATCTTGTAATCAGAATAAAATTTTGCCTTTAAGTGAAAGACTTACTGCTTAGTATTTTATCTGAATACTAAACWCCAAGGAAAGATCACGGTAATGAAGGTTCTGCTTAACTGGGCAAATACGAAGCATATTCATTTCATGTGTTGTGTGTCCTGCAAGGCAAATAATTTAGAAAATTATTTTTAAAAGCTGAGGATTTTTTTGTTGCTGTAGGAAAAAATATTAAAGGGGCACTTCTAATGTTAAGGAATGGCAGTGTTAATTGCAACAAATAATTGTCATGTTGGAACTGTATGTATGGCATTAACACAGCAGAAAAGAACATTGCTCTGCATTTTGCATTTAACTCTTAGAAGAATGACATCTGTGTATTAACTTGCCTGAAAACATGCCTATAAAAGCTCATGCTGACAATCGAATCATAATTATCCATTTAATGTAATTGACTGGTTGTAGTCAAACTTAAGTAGATGGACTAGATCTATAAATGCATTTAAGCATTAAAATGCATCTTAATTTCTGGTGTGAGATGCAGAGTTGGGAGGGTTGACAAAAGAATGTTTGGAATCCTCAGACCAAGAATGGATTAAATTTGAGCTCAAAACATAGGCTGGAGAGTTATATCAGAAGAGACCCCTTAGTTAATGATAAATTCTTCATGTGTTGTTAAAACACAGCATTAACTTCTATGCCTTTCAGACATTCAAGTAAGCACCAGTTTTAGTTTCCAAGGGAAGATACCATAAAAGTACTTCAGTGCTAAACAAAAGAAGAAAATTTGCTCTTTGCTAATTTCATAATTTGTCAGAATGGGAAAGCCAAAGTTTATTTGCTGTATGAACTTGTGGAAGTTTAATGTATCTGCTAATCCCTGAAACATGCAGGACTACAATAATACAGCAGATGGAGGCAGTTGGACAGAGTTACRTATCTGGGCAGACTTGGAAGTGAGAGAGTTCTGCTGTACAGGTTAAGGTGGTCAGCTCTGCTGGGAACTCCTTGCTGCAGTMTTTCAGCCTCTCCTCTCCCATAAGACTGGTGGGAGTAATGGCCAAAATCCGTGGTTATGTTCAGGGATGAAAGTAAAAAGAAGAGGACTTGTGCTGTGGAAAAATTTGAAAATCTTTAATTTTTGATGTATTTTATACTAATTGGAGATGTTCACACATTGAAATTAAGATTATCTGTCAATTTGGTGTATCTTATTTTATAATTATTTAGCAGTTGCTAAAGAAAGCTTGAAATTGCTTTCATTTTTTTCTGTTGAATGACATTCTGTATCAATTTTATAAGTGCATCTTGTGTGAAACTCAATAAAATTCAATTTTGTAATATTTGTTTAAAAAAGGAAAAGTACAGCGTCGACATTTCTTTTTAGTATTCAGAGCTGGTGATCTCGCAAAGTATGCAATGAATTAAATTCTGATTTCCATAAAGAAGGATTCTTGCAAATGTGGGACACGAATGAGCGTAAGATTTGGGTTATCAATGGCTTTACTTCCGATCTATTTCTGTAGCTGTTGGTTGTTGCCACTTGTAGGAAAAAGGTATTGATGCCAACCTGTTATTAACTTGGTTTTTAAGGGCAGAGGCCATGTGAATGAAAAAATACTGTGTCTTATGTGAGTTGTGATTTATGTAGTCAATTACTACAGCTGGACACCTACACAGCAAAGCCAAGTGTGAATGCAGGATCAGCATGGCAAAGCCCTTGCTGAGCACAGGGTGGTGGCAGTGCAAGGGTAATGGCTCACTGCACTGGGGCAGAGTCCTGRCCTGAATCCTCCTGGGGCTTTGTTCTGATGCTTGAGTTGTGGTGCCTGGGCCTGGAGCAGCGCAGCTGGGCTTTGGGATGTGGCTGRTGCATCCCTGCCTGCTGTGGAGGTGTGACTGCAGTGCCCTCACATCACCATGAAGCCAAGTGCCAGGGTGTACTCCAGGCACTGTTGTAGAGGGCATTGCAAACCCAGCGCTTCCCCTTGAGCTCCCAAAGCCTGGCAGGGGCCCAGCAGGGCATCAGACTTCATTCCTTCCTCTTGCTGCAAGCTCTCTGTTCTCATCTTTTTTTTGTTGGTGATTTATAGGGATTCCTTGGATATCTAGCAATGTATCTTTAATGAAAGGTCACAGCTGCTTCTCTGACCCTGGGTGGTCCTCTCAGAACTCAGAGGTGGCTGAGGGGGAACAAATCACCAMCAACAACAATGCCAAATTCTCATCCATAGATACAGCTGCTTATTAGATTTTCTTGAAAAGCTCCTGTCAACAGTGATATATAGAAGAGCATCAGATGTTAAGTAGTGAATAAAATAAGTTCTTCAACTGATAAATCTCTCCAAAAATAAAATCTAGGCGAGCAGTGTTATTTCAGCTAAAGTCACAGTTGCCAAATTAATTCCAAAAGCACACTTTGAATACAGTGTATATTCATAATTAGTATTATTCATTCTGGAAGCATTAAGAAACAACTGGTTTTGACAGGATTATTTAATTAATCTTTTGAAGCCTTTCAAATGTTCATCAGCCAACCAGTATTCCCCCTTAAGCATAATAGCTTTACAATCACAAGCCTGCTATTARTTTACTCTCCTCTTAATTTAAGGTGAGTTTGTTGAAACTTTTCAACTTTGTCTTAATTTTTTGTGGTTAAAATTTTTCTGTGGTCTAATAGTTTGTTTTAAAGTCTGTTTCTGTGACTCAGCATAGTTGGTGAGGTCACTTGTTAAAACCAGTATTTGCCCAGGTGTGGCTGCTGTGCCTACTCAGCTGTTGGGCTACAGTTGTGAATCTTCTTGGTGGGTAGTAAGCAAAGGATGGATGCAACTTGATTATAGCACAAATATAATCAAACTCTGAAGCTCTGAAACACTGCAACATTTTGTCTTATAAACTGGGCTCCTCCATTGTGAGTAAACTAGGAGTTGTACCAACTCAGTCTTGAGGAGTCATAGCTCCAGCTCTTCACAAATGCTAAACAAAATTTACTTTTAAAACTTCTTCAGAGTAACCACTCTTTCTGAAAAATTTGGACTGTCTTAATTTTGCTAACTGCAGGGGAGCAAATAGCTTTGTGTAAGTATTGAGCAGCTGGCAGAGGGAGCTGCAGTGGGACCACCTTTATCTCAGTGAAATTTTTCTGTATATGGTGGTATGAGATGCACTTGATGAATCATTTTTATATGTCTTTTTCACAGTTATTTTCATCAACCATACCTACCAAGCTTGGTTCAGTTTTTTTTTAGGACTTTGATATACCCTGATTTAGAAAAACATTGCCAACAGAGTTGTAAGAAAAATCATAAATATTTAACACCAAAGAACACTCATTAGTAAGCTCACAGTTCTAATAAGAGAAAAATCCAAAAYTGCAGTAGGCTTAAAAAATATTTCTCAATTTTGATCAAAACATTCTTATCATATTTGTGATGAAATAAACTCAGATTTTAAAATGTGCCCTTGTTGTATCTGCCTCACAGCTGCAGCTTTRGGCTGTGTAGACTGTCATTGCTTCCATTCATCACCACTGCCTAGGAGAGCGATGCTATCAAGCAGAGCTGCRGTTCATTCTCAGTTGGAGGCGGTTCTGCCTGACAGATGAGCTGCAACGAAGTATTGAGCATCAGGAGCAGAGGGAGAGAGAGGAGTCAATTTTTTCCAGTACAAGGATGTGGGTTGCAGCACCACTACCTTGTATTCTAGGTTTTTTTAGGCTGACTCATGCCGTTCTATTATAAACTTTCCTAGATAAATCCTGTATTGCATAGGCAAACACATTGTGTGCAAATGTTGTGTTTACTGCTTTCACATTTTTATGTCAGAAATTACTTAGTAATCTTAAATCACTGTAAGAGAGCTTGTCCTGTCACTATGTGCCTTTGTAAAAAGTTCTCCATCTGTCTGGTAGGCTTCCTGTCTGCTGTTCTGGAARATGCATTAAGTATCAAGGTAGCTCAGGAATTACTTGCTTGATGTTGACGGTTTAAATAAGTGAGTTGTGGATTCCTGGGAAATTATGCATTTGATGTAGTGAGAAGTGTGGTAATGAAAGGTAAAATCCAGCATTGGACAGCATATTCTTAGGATTGATACACTAAATCAACACAGGAGGGTGTGTGAGTTGATGCTACAAGTACAGTCCTGGTGACAGGATTGACTGTCAGACCAAAATTGTCCTGCAGGTTTCATTTGAATGTGACACTCTTGTTAAAGGCAGCAATGTAGCTACCAGCCACCTTTCTGTGGCTAAGGCAGCAGGAGCTGTGATAAATTAATTTCTTATAGTTACAGTTCTTGAAGTATTGTGTGCATTTAACCTGGAAGCTGTGGGACACTGTTTTCAGGTTGATGCTTTGTGCCCTTTGGGCTCTCTCAGGGCATAGCTGCAATGAAAATGAAGCTTGTGTTGAAGGTTAGCACTAACCACTGATGGGAGACAATGTCCCTAATGTGGTAGCAGAGGACCCACCTGTTGGGTTGATATAAAATTCTGAGCAGTCTTTAGTCACTTAAAATTACTTTGACATTGGAGTAGAGCGAATTCTGCTCCATCTGAGGTAATGCTTTATGGTGCCTGTTCAGCCATTTGCTGACTGACCACGAGCTATTTGGCCTCCATGCAGGAAGGGATAAATTCTCCAGCCAGTTTTTGTGCTGGACCCTCATTTCTCAAAAGCAAGGACCAAAGCCCCGGTGTTTATTTRATAAGGGATTCTTTCAGCAGATGTTCTGCTAATGGCATCAGAGTAATTTTGTGGAATTGGTTTACCTGCTTTATGCATTTATGTACAAAATGGCAAATTGCATGAGGCAAGTTTCAGCTTCTGGTCTGAATACCTGGCCGTTTCTTTTATTGCATTTTATTTAATTGACAAGTCTAGTTTCTAAAACATTACAATTCCCATARTCCCAGTTTTCAGTAATGTGGATTTTTGTCCCAAGGGGCCTGAGGGCAGTAGGTGTGCCAAGCTCTTGATACATCAACCAAACTGCAAACCCTAAGAAACAAAAAAACAAGCTTCCTTATTTCATATAACCACAGTAAGGAGGAAAAAARCCCTCTGGTCTAGCTCTGGTTGAGCTGTCCATAAGAGCACAAAAAGCACAGTGAGTAAGAGAGCCATCTACTTCATGCTTAGTATGCAGATCTCAGTTTATCTATAAATTCTCCTYACAGTTGAAACACCAAAGAAATGAGATAGATCTTAAATGTAGTATCCTTGCTGTCACTTTGGATATGTCAGATTTTCATTGGTTATTCTAGTGTTATCCAGGCCATAATTTGCAGCCTTGGAGTGTTTTTAAGAGAAAAGACTGAATTTTGTCTGTAGAGAAAAATATTCTAAGTGGAATTCTACTTAAGGAAGGGCTCTTGGGCTACTGAAAAGTGTTGCCTTATTTTAATAGTAATTACCTTTTCTTCTTCGAAAGACAATTGCTTGCTTTGGGTTTATCTCATACCCTGAGTAGCTGTCAGCAGCCTGTCAGTGGTGGATAGTGAGAGGGGTATAAAATATCAGCATTGTGATTTCACAACTGGATAGTGTGAGGATGAGGACAACTGGTAACCCTCAAATCTGATCCTATAAATCATAGAATGCCCTTGTATCAGGAGAGATTCATTGCATCTCAAAGCCAAGTGTTCAGGGAGGGCTGAGGGGTGGTGCTGTGGTGGTGCTGGTGACAGAGTGATTCGACTGCCTCAGAATGAAGGCAGATGGGCTTTGTTCCACTTGTCCCGTGCAAAATGGGGTGGATTTCTRTGTGGGCACAGAGCAACCTGGAACACCCTGTGGGAGATGGGGGTGAGAACATGGGAGCTTCAGCCAGTGCCTGGTAGATGGCAAAGCAGGCATTGGAGTTATCCCACATCAGCCTTAGTAAACATTATGCTGCAAAGGCTGTTATTCCCTCCCTAGTGACTGTTTTAAGTCTTCCTTACTAAATTTAACCCCCCCTACTTTTTGTCCACCCTTGGCATGGAGAATAGATTTTSCCTCTCCCTCTCTTTTCTTCCAACATCCTTGGCAGCTGAGACTGCTTTGTGTTTCCCTTCAGGCTCTTGCTAAACCCCCACAATGAGTTCAGCTTCTGTTTGTGCAGAGAGTGAGCCCAGTGCTCATTCTGAGCTCAGAACTCCAGCTGACACCTTCCCTCCCAGCTGAGCTGAACCTGACAATTACATCAGACAGCCTTTAGCTGCCATATCCTCCTATGGAATTTGCCTCTTAAAAAACAGGATGCCACATCTGACCCAGGAGAGTTCGAATGTGCTGCAGGAACTGTATGCTTCCAATGGAACTGCCTGATTATTCCCAAGCTTRCACTTGAGCTGTAGTGTACTGCTGCCAAAATGTAAAATCCTGTATGAGAGCTGCTTCGGTTCAATTTTTTTACCATCTGTTTCTGTGGTTAGTCAAGTTTGTTCTGAACTCCTGTCGTGTAGTGTATCCACAGCCTGCACTTCACCTTTCTCTGGCACCTGCCCAATTTTACTGATTAAAAACACTGAATGGCAATGGAGCACGAAGAGACYCCCGCAGAATCTTACTGCTGTGTGATGATGCACTGGTGATAAATATTCCCCAAGCAGGATTTCCCAAGAAGCTTTTTCAWCTGCTCCAAGCAATTTTAATCTCTAATGTTTCCTTAGTTTGAGAATATCACATGAAAGAGCATCAAAAACCTAAAAGTCAACATATGTGATTATCTGCTGCTTCTCACCTCATGGTGCTGCGTTGTTGATGGGAAATGCACTGGTTTGAAATGATCTGACAAATTTATGCTGGCTTTCATTCATCATCACATTACTCTTCAAATGCTGAAAAGAGCAAAACTCAGATCTGATTATGTGCCCAGAAAAACTGTGGAAGACTGCAGTTGGTCTGATATATCATTTCCTTTTTCCCTTTTCCAAAGATTGCTCTTTTAAAAGACAAGAAATCTGCTAACAACTTTGTTAGCCACTTTTCAGGTTTTCTGATTTGATGCCAGGGATAAGACCTAAGCTGAGTGAAAAGTCTCACATGCCTCCGTACTGATGTGTCAAGATCCTCATGAATTCCTGTGAAACTGCTGGTGATATTTGACAGGGAGAATGGTGGGTTTGTACTGCTGTGTTTTGTCTTAGCGAGGAGTTTCTCCAAAGAAGGGTGATGTGAACACTTTCATGATGTGCAAAGCTCTACTAGTGTGCCTTCCACTGCCTCTGGGGGTAAAAGGAGATAAGTGCTCAGCTGTCACCAGAATTGATGTTTACCAAAGGCSCTTAATGAGGAATAGAGAAGAGATGAGATAAACTCTTAAGTGTTTTGTGATGTCCTGAGTGATGAGAAACAAGAAAGTGAAGTAATGTCAAAGTCATCCACCATGAGCCTCAAACACAAGGTAAGGGCTGTGGCTCTCTGCCCCTGTCCTCTGCTGTCTCAGGGAGATGAGTGGTGTGCCACAAGCATCTGAAACATTCAGTGCAGGCCTCTTCCTACCCATCCTTCCCTTGGATTTACCATAACTGCCTGTTTTTATTCTGGTCCTTAGGCTTTAGTTAGATTGAACTGTTATTGCTCACCAATGGGCTCCTGTTACCCTGTTCCTCCCAAATCTGACTGAAAGCCTCCCCATCCTGGAAAAGCTGACAGGCAAAGAAGCTTCCCTTGTCAAGAGGATTCCCATCTTCCTCAACAGCTCCTGCAATGTCATTCCATGGCTGAGGGTGACAAAGCCGTCTTGGAAACATCCCCTGTGTGCTTCCCTTTTGGTTTCACCTGATCCCARGGTGTCAGGGTTAGGATTCACGAGTCTAGAGCAGCATCACTGCTGTTTTCTCTYCTGCTCAAGCCTTTCTAAGTACCTGAGCTGATCAGGTCCCTTCCTGTATGACTCTTGGGTGTCTTTGTTCTTCTTGGGTGCAGAGAACCATCCCCTGGGCAGGAGCCCTTCTATCACACCCACCTGGAGGTTTCACCAGTCCCTGCTGCTTTTYCCTTGCTGTGATGACTGTAATTTGGTTTTTTTTGGCAAGATATTTGTTCTTTTCTACAGCAAGGAGTGAATCCTTACTTGCTGGCAGGATGTTGGAGCAGCACAATAAACCATCTTTATTCTGCTGCTACCTGCTAAGAGCAGAAGCAGGGGARGCCTGTGATACATCCATTTCCTTTCTCCTTACCCTAGCAGGTAGAGTTAGCAATAAATCACTTTTTTCCTAACTACATTTTTAGTGGAAGGCTATTACCACACCTCTTCCTGATCACCTCTTTTTCTAGACTAAAGCAGCTTAAGGTTCTTTCCTCTAGACTCTCCATAATTTGGCTGCATTGGTCCCAAGRCTGGAGGCCATCCACCTGTCAAGGCTTCACAAAAACCTTTAGTTGGGACAAAACCAACAGAGTGATTCTTCCTTTCCAGGTTATGCTCCTACTAAAGTACCTTATAGTTGATAGAGCAAATCTATAATTAAGTTGTCTCCGTCAGCATAAATTTTGGATATTTCTCACATAGCAGCATGGCCAAATTGCACCAAGTCTGGGCTAGACTTTAAAAAGATTTGGATGTTAATTAATTTTTATTTAAGCACATGAATACTTTTATGAAACTGATCTCTTGCATATTCTGTTGAGACTGGCACTTCTCATTATTAATGTGCAAYAGCCATAAATATGGATTAATGGTTTGGCTTTGGGAACCTGACACCTTGATTACAGATAATCAAATGTCACTTTCTTTCAAGACCTGAAGCAAGCGATTAAGATGCAATATCAGTTCCACTTACAATGTCTTGACACGAAATCCTCGATGCAGTGCTGTGAAGGGGAGATGAAAGCTGTAAGCTTTGCCCAATTTCCTTTGCACTTCAATAATCTTTACATTTACACTTCCAGCGAGGTGTCAAATATTTGGATGTTGTATTTTTGGATGAGAACTGAAATAAAATACTTCAGGCATGAAGTTAAGTCCTTGAGCCTGTGTTCTCGGTGCAATACCAGCAGACCACAAAAAATCAGATATACTTTACCCTCATAAGTTTTCTGTGAAATGAATGTGTTTTTATACAGTGCTAATTTAGTGTAAAGACCTCAATCTTGTCTATAACATCTAATGGGAAAAAAACTGAAGTAAAATGCTTGTTAAAAACAAACAAACAAAAAAAAACCAAGAAACAAACTCCACAAAAATGAACAAACAAGGAAATTAAAACAAAGAAATAAACGAAAACTCACAAAAACCAAAAGCCCAAAAGCTCACAAAATCCCACGAAACCCATCCCACTCTATTGCTATCAGGGAAACGGTAGCAATTTCCAGGGCATTGCAATTTACAAAAATCTTCAAAATTATGCATGGCAGCTCCTCAGTTGTAGCTGACTTTTCCTAATTAAAACAAATTCAATTAGTAATTTCTAGGTTGTAAGTTGAAAGCACCAYTATAGCTTGCCCTTCAATGCAGTAACATTTGAAGATACCTTTAATCTGAAGTAATTAATTAGGAAATATTCTACAGACTCTCCTGGGTCACTCCCCCAGCAAACAACTGGCATCATTTAAAAGCTTGTGTCTGCTTGGAAGTGACAGACTTCTGAAAATGTACACCCCAAATTCTGTAATAGCTTTTACCTAAACCACAATTCTTTCTGCTTTTTGAAATGAGCAATAAATCCCTGTGCAAATGTAATATCATGCTTTTGCGTTTCAGCCAATAATCTCAAAAACAACAAATCTCAATTAAGCCTCACAACAGCACGTTGTCGCACAGTGGGACATCAAAGACTGTTTCTGCTTAAGAAATCCATGAAATGAAGAGCAGGGAATCCAGCTCCCTGMCCCAAAATCTGTCTCAGAGTAAGGCACAAGGCCAGAAGGACYCATAGTGCTGGTTCATCCTACAGGTCAGCACCTGCCTGAAGCAAAGAAATTCTCAGATTTACTTTCAATTTACTCGTTTACTTTCATTACTCATTGGGCTTCATCAAGGGAATGTGCAAAGGGATTTCAAGACCAGGTTTCAGGATTATTCTCTGTGGATAAAATTCAGRGCAGGTTCATTCCATGATTGATATATACCATGAGGTTTGAAAAACAAAAAGCTTTGGATGCCACTTTCTTTTCTTGGACCTCCAAGACATCTGTTTTTTAGTAGTAATTACTTGAGGCTTTTGTCTGTAACCCTAAAGACTGGAGACGTTTTCTCTAAAATAAATACATAAATTGCAGACTGTTGTACAATCAGATGACCCCAGGAGATCCAGCCTTAGGAAACACAGCAAGCATGAGTGTTGTGAGAGTGGCAGGACTGCAGGGAGAAAATGAGGCTTGCCACCTTAACGAAACATTTCCTCCCAGGGTGAAATGCTCCTTTAGTGCAGGGAACCAGCAGAAAAAAATTCACATCATATTATCATATAATTATATGGGCTTATTAAGAGCAATCTTGGTAAGAACTGAGCAACTCCTAATTCCCCTCTCTGCAATGAGCACGTTACTGAGTTGCCTTTCAAGGCAGCAATTAGAGCAGACCGTTTGTGAGCAGGGTTAGCCGACATATGGCTGGCAGAACAATTTACTTTGACTGAGCTGCTGTCACAAGTTGTGGAGTTTACAGCCACAAACAGCTCTCCGGAGCTAATAATAATCTGATAACACAGTGAACATTTTTCCTTCTTTAAGACATATCTGAGAATTCAGAAATCTAAGTTTAAAGAATGTCTTCTTCTGTCCTGACCTCTCTGTGTCTTTGAATGGTGTAATTAGAAGTGAGAAGGCAGATCTGCTGCAGATCTGATGTACTGGACCAAATTTAGTGTGGAATGTTAAAACAATTGTACCACCTGAGGTGAGGTAAATACACATTAATCATATCTACCGGGTAAATTCTGACTGGCAGCTGTGCTCCACTGCAGCTCCTCTGTTCATCTGGCAGGTGTTGTTTGCTGTACAAGAAAGCAAACAGTAGCAGAATTCAGGCTGGGTAACGACTGAAAAAACATATTTTCCTCTATTTTCACTTTATTTGAGCAACATTCTCCAAAACACATCCATGTGTGTGTCTGTGCCCATTCCTAACTTAGAAATGGTTCTTTAAAATGAATGAAATTCAGCATTTGTCACATTCTTCGGGCTGTGCTCAGAAGCTGTTTCCCTGTGCAGCACTTTCAGGGGAGCTGCAAATGTATGTTGGGAGTGACCAGAGTTGTGTGGACACTTGAGGACAGTAACAGAGGATCTAAAAGCTTGACATGGGGTAGCACCATTGCTTCTAGCACAATTCACCTGCAGGAGTTGCATGGGAGCACAGAAATATAGCAGCACAGCAATTCTCTTGTGCTAAATGAAGGCAGGTTTTGTCTGTTCAGGCATTTTGATAGACCAATTCTCTTCAACAAACTCTTTGAGTAAGTTGTAGTTCAAATTTATGGGTTTTCAAGAAAAATCACAAAATGCAAATCAAACACTTCTGTCTCAAAAATCCAAACATACATCTCTATCTTGTAGAACTGATCAATGATGTACCAACGCTGTTTGAAACAAATGTTGTTTTTCCCATGTTCCTCAACACAAACACTAAACATTCCCTTAATTTCAGAGAGCTTTTTCAGGAGGCTTTCTTACAAGAATCTGAAAGTAATATAATGCTCATCTTCTTTTTCTTGTTCATGTTAGTGCACAGACAAGCCCTAAGGCAACACAGACCGTTGTGCAGATTTAATTTGTAGCTCAGGGAATTTCCTAACATCTTTATAGGTTTTAGTCTGGATTGCTGCACAGCTGAACCMAGGCAGGGAAAGGTCAGGAAGGTCTTTCAGACTGTTTTACCTGCAGGAGGAAACTGAACATGGATGCATCTTTAACGGGATGCTGCCTGTTGGCAAAAACTCTGGAATTGTTTGGCAGAGCCTGAAAAAAAAACCCAACAGGATGGTGTCCTTTCTAATATCTGATCAGCATCACAGCCAGTACCCRAAGTCCTGTCTTTACAGACTTTCTGTTACTGGAAAGAACAATGAGATAAGAAAATGAAAGTAACAGCAACAATGTTATTCATAAAAGGGGTAAGACAAAGAAACGATTTGTACAGAAAAACCACGACAAAATATCAACCAGCTCTTCCCCCACCACACCATTTCCCCCTGTCCTGAAGGAGAGCACCAGTCCCTTACTCCTGCACCTTTCAGGGATGTCAGATGGCACCAAATCGGCTACAGTAAGAGATTAASCCTGTCCTAGCCAAACTGGGGCACACATCCCCTCACTACAGCAGTCCTGTGCCCTYGTTGGGCATGGTTTCAATGCCGTAAATCCTGGTAAAGGCTGGAGAGAAATGAAATTGAATCAGACTGCTAACGCTTCTGTGGGGCTTCACACACATTTTCCTCCCTAAACAGTGACCTTCTTTTCAACATGCACCCCACCCTCTCTGTTTATTTCTAATGCCTGAATAATCTCATTTAACCTAATGGTGTCTTATTTAACTGATGGTTTCCACTGTGGGTTTACAGAAGAACCCACACGGAAGAGTGAGGTCATCAGAGACCAGGGCAGCACCCTAGCACACCAAACAGACCCTGTTTCACTGGCAGTAGTGAAGAGATGGAGATAAATGCAAYTGTGAATTAGTGTACAGACTGGATTGTCAAGAACGTCTCATTTCCAGTCAGGACCACTTTCTCCAGAACATCTGGCATTGATACTAATCAGCTCTCCATCTTCCATTTTTTTTTACTGCTTATTTATCTCTTGCACAATTAATGCAAGTTGTTTGTGCCCTTTTATGGCCACCATATGTTGGAAAGCTGAGCTCTGAAGGGAGACTCAGTCAGTGCTGCACAAGCTGCTGCAGTGTTTGAGTGGAGCTGCTGGAGCTCTGCCAGAGGAGCTTCCTCTGCATTCATCCTGCTGGACTTGCATCTGTCTGTTTCCCAGACTCAGTAATATTCCTGATGGCCCTAATGATCAAGGAAGACACTTGCACACACACAAGCCAAAATAATTCGTATAATCCCCACAGATTTTCARCAAYTGAGAGACTGAGCTGGAATTTGAKATCTGTAAAGGAYTCCAGTGAGAAATTTTCCAGGTTTATGTGCTGCTCTGAGCAGTAGTTGCTTGGTGTCTGACTTAGAAATACAAAATACCATTGTTGCCAGATMCTTTTGATTAATATCTGAAAAATACTTTTTGTAGGATCACTATTTCCTCTGAGGTCTCTGTTAAAAAAATAAAAAAAAAAAGGAAGTTACTCAGAAAACAAACTAAACTTCTTGTATAATATCTTAATAAGAAGCCCAGTAAATTCTCAATGTTTATGTAAGTATTATGTCCTGAAAAAAAAAATGAGTATTTGTGTCTGGGGTATATCATTTTTTGGCAGGCAACTTGTCTGTTTTCAAGCTGCAGTTATTTCAGTGTAACCGTGCACAGCCACAAGTATCTGGAGTCTTGGATTCCTTCATGTGACAGGGAATGTAGTCCTGCACAGGTGAAGGCAGCACAAGCTTTGGCTGTCTCCCAGTTGCTTGACAAAGATACAGGTGGAGCACTGGRCTTGCAAGTTTTGGATATCAGACAACCCTTTTTCCTGTGGCTCTTCTTCATGGCACGTGCTGACAAATAAAGGACCACCCCTGCTTTATTCTTGCTTAGAGATGTCCATACTTTTGGTTGTTAGCATCAGCAGCCTTGGACATCTTTTTTGTATGAAAAAAAAATATGTAAAACATAGTAGTGTAAAAAGAGATGGTTTGTTTCATTTGGAGAGCATGGAGAAGATCTCCCTGATCAATGAATGCCATAAGGGAGGCAATATTCACCCTGTAGGGATAATAGAGRGATGCTGAGTGATGAGGGCATGGTATGATATGGACTATGACATCGAGTGGAAATGTCATATCAGTGCAAATAAAACTCAAATTTCCCCAGTCAACCAAATTGCAGGTAGTGAGAAAGAAATGGTTATAGAGGATGAAACACCAACTAGCTAAAATTTTTCTTTTTGTCATAGCATAAGTACAASTGGAATATACCAGAAAATACTGAGAGAAGACTCCAGATTAAACAAAAATATCTCTKTTTCTTTGCAACTGGAAATTAAAATAATTGTTTGGTGGCCGTGGGTTTTTTTATGACTTCAGGGTGCCTGTTACTCCAAAACAGAGGAGGGAGGGTCATCTTCTCCCTTTAAGCTGCCTGACCTGATGGTGAACACAATGAACGCTGAAAAMCAGGACTATTGCAGTATGAACCAGCTGTCAGCTTCAGGATGGACTTTTCCTTTTTTTAATCTTCCTCCAAGAAGGTAATGGGAGAGGCTT